>NW_025421674.1:0-149113 GCF_011764305.1 Mustela putorius furo
ACGGAGACAATAAGGGAAGGTCTTCCTCGGAATGGGGGGAACGAGATCTCTAGGTGTACGATGGAGAGGCCGCTGGAAGGACGTTCGCAAGCGCCATGGGGTACCGAACTACACAAGCAACGGCCTCTGAGTTCCCGTTTCCAAAGACGAAACTCTCGTAACCTTTTTTAAGAGAGAGAAGGGCTGAAGTAAGTTTCACCCTTCCCCCCTGGTTAATAGATGGAAGGGCTCTTAAATAAGTGCCATCAGTGGGAGGCATCTTAGGGTAGAAGATTTGAAAATTGCCTGCCCATACTGCGGTGACCTCAGGGGAGCTCTGGCCGGGTTTGGTCATGTTGGTAAAAGGTATTGACTATCAGTCGCCTAGAGATGCCCTTGAAACAAAGGGCGGTTGCAACAGGGAGGAAGAGGTTCTGGGGTTCTGGAACAAGTAAGGGAGGAATCGTCGGTAGCGGGGTTCCTCTAAGGATTCTGCACCCGGGTGTGAGAGCCTCGGAAGGACTTTTCAGGATAGTGAGTTGCAGGATAGGGGGAAGAAAAAGGGAGTCGGTAGGAAGAAGAAGAAATCTTAACCAGTTTTGCAGAGACTCGCTTCAGGATTTAGGAAATCATACGATAATACGCAAACAGTTTTTGAGTTGAAGAGCAAGGAGACGGGTTTACAGAAGGTGTTGGAGGAGTTAAAAATGCTATGGAGGGAGGTCATGAAGCAGCTGAATGGCCGAAGTGCAGGCTGAAGCGAAGGCGCAGCCAGAATTGAAAGCGGAGCACTGATAAGCGCAGCAATTGGAATTGGAGGCGGATGTTACGGCCTGCCTCCACTTTCAACCCCCTCAGCTGTGAGTCCGCCCTGTGAGTGCCCCCCCCATCTTGGCCCGCATGCGCCAAGACGTGTAAATTGTTTCAGACGTGTAAGCACAAAGTTGGAGAGAGGTCCTGTGATCCGAGCAAAGGGGTTTTTTCCAGTGTTAGAAGATCAGAATCAGCAGAGGTAGCCCACCAGCCACTAGATTTTAAGTTGGTTGGTAAACGCTTAAAACAGCTTAAAAGAGGCAAGTAAGTGCCTATAGGATGGACCTCGGGAAAAGGCCGCCTTTACAGTTTACGAGGGTTTCCTTGGTGGAGGAGTCACTGGGAGGGGGCATAATATTCCTTATACCAGAAAAGATGTGGGCCAATCTTACTAGAGCAGTCTTAAGTGGAGGACAATATTTAGAGTGGAAGATTCAAAATCAAGACAACTGTCAGGATACAAGCACAGCACGAGAAATGCAGCTGCAGGTAACCCGCAGTGGGACCTGGACATGCTCACAGGTGCAGGGCCATATCTTGGGGCCCAGGCTCAAAAGTGTTTATCCTCCTGTGGTATACCAGCAGATAGCCACCGCGGCTCTCAGAGCATGGAAAACTCTGAGAGGAGCAGGGGATTTGCATGGCCAATTGTCTAAAGTGTTTGGCAAGGGCCTGATGAGCCTTATGCAGATTTTGTGGATAGATTAATGCAAACTGCAGGTAGGATGTTTGGGGATGCAGACACGGCAATGCCGCTGATTAAACAATTGGCCTTTGAAAACGCTAATAAATGGTGTAGAGAAGACCATTAGACCATGGAGATCGAAGCGACCTTTCAGCCTATATTAAGGTCTGTAGGGAATATAACTGGGCCTACCATCCAGGGACAAGTTATGGCGGCAGCATTTGCACAAGCTATGCAAGGTAAAGGAGGGGTTGGGTGTCAAGGGCTGCTTTCATTGTGGTCGTGAAGGCCATTTAAAAAAGAAAACTGTCCACAGCGTGGAATTCAAGTTGGAAGGGTACCCCCTTCCAAGTCGCCGGGGGGCCCTAAGCCTCACCTTTGCCCCACGATGTAGGAAAGGGAATCACTGGGCATTTGAGTGTCGGTCTGTGGATATTGAGGGATATTGAGGGGAAATTCATTGCCACCGAATAATTGGGGAAATTCAAAAAACGGGAGGCAGGGCCCCACCCCCCGGGGCCCCCGAATCAACTATACGGGGTGGCAATGTCCTCTACCTATCAAGCCGCGATGGACTTTCCCACCTTCCGATCAGGGAGTCAATCCACGCAGGGCCTAGGAGAGCCACAAACAGGCTCCGCCGGACTTGACGTCTGTGCCACCACCCGAATGGTCCTAACGCCAGAAATGGGAGTGCAGGCCTTACCATCTGACCTGCATGGAGGGCTTCCGAAAGGAATGGTGGGGCTCCTCCTTGGTAGGAGCTCCTCCACTATGCGGGGACTTCAGGTTCACCCGGGAGTCATTGACCCCGATTTTTTGAAGGGGAGGTTAAGATTCTGGTTTTCTTCCCCAAGGGGGTATCAACATTATAAATCCAGGGGATAGGGTCACACAGCTTTTTAATATTACCCAGCAATCATGATAAATATCCATCCACAGGCCAGGCGAGGAAAGGTGGCCTAGGGTCCACAGGGTCTTCCCTCGCGTGCCTTACTCTGAATATGAAAAGAGAGGCCTATGCTTAGATTAAAAATCAGAGGAAAACCTTTCTGGGGGCTCCTAGATACGGGAGCAGATAAAAGTATTATCAATCATCTAGATTGGCCTAAAGCCTGGGCCCTAGTTAAGGCTAATCAAACCCTCTGAGGATTAGGAATAGCTACCAGCCCAGATATTAGTGCCGCGTCCTTAGATTGGGAAGATGAGGAGGGACATAAAGGCATTTTTCCAACCGTATGTTTGTGCCACCCCCGTTTCTCTGTGGGGACGCGATGTGGCTGGGAACAGATGGATATTAGACTTACTACTGAAAAACTATATAGTGAGAGGCCTCTCAAACCATAATGAGGAAACATGGGATATAAACCTGGTCAGGGCCTTGGAACCAAGGGCCAGGGAGATCCCGATCCCCCTTCCATAGGAGGTCAGGGTTTTTCCTAGCGGCCACTGAGGCAATTCGAATAACTTGGAAACAACAGGAGCCGCGCTGGGTGCCTCTCAGTGGCCTTTAACCAAAAAAAACAGGCTACAAGCAGCAAGGGAATTAGTTCAAGAGCAACTCAAAGCAGGACACATTCAAGAATCCACGTCTCCGTGGAATACTCCTATATTTGTGATAAAAAAGAAATCAGGAAAATGGCGATTGTTACATGACCTGCGACAAATTAATGATCAAATGCAAGTCATGGGACCCCTTCAGTTGGGACTTCCAGTTGTGACAGCATTGCCCAAAAATTGGCCCTCTATCATAATAGATATCAAAGACTGTTTCTTCTCCATTCCTTTTACACCCTGTGGATATGGAGCGCTTTGCTTTTACTCTCCCATCCATTAATCATGCTGAGCCAGATCAAAGATATGAGTGGAAAGTGCTCCCTCAAGGGATGGCTAATAGCCCCACCTTGTGTCAGTTGTATGTGAGTCGAGCACTGGAACCTTTTCGAAGGGCATTTCCCAACCTACTTTGTTATCGCTATATGGATGACATTCTGATTTGTGGGCCAAATGAGAAGTCTCTGCCCTTGGCTCTGACCTTCCTACAGAAGCAATTGGCAGAGTGGGGACTAACTATATCCCCTGAAAAGATTCAGGCAGGGAGTCTACAGAAGTATCTCGGTCTGCAACTCTCAAAAACGACAGTGAAACCTCAATTGGTTCAGATCCGTAAAGATTGCCTACATACATTAAATGATTTCCAAAAGCTCTTAGGAGATATTAATTGGATCCGACCATATATAAAAATCACTACAGCAGAATTAAAACCCTTATTTGATATCCTGCCAGGAGATCCTAGATTAGACTCCCCAAGAACTCTTACCCCAGCTGCCATTAGATCATTACAATTGGTTAAAAGCAGACTAGCCTTAACAGCAGCAGATAGATGCGACCCGGAAAAGCCTATACATGCAGTAGTTATCCCGTCCCCTGGATCACCCACAGGAGCACTATGGCAGGGAGGACCCCTGTTATGGATTTACCTGCCCCATAATCTTAGCCGTGTCATCACTCCGTATGCTACAGCTGTAGCCCTGATAGCAAGCAAAGTATTCAAAGCTAGCATACAGGTCCTCGGGAGACTGCCCGATGCGTGTATAGTCCCTTATGACAAAACCCAAGTGAACATTTTAACACATGAAAATGATGATTGGGCCATTTTGACGATTGCTTATCCTGTTGCATTTGATAATCATTATCCCCTCACACCCCCTAATTGGATTTTACAAAAATACACCCCTCATATGGCCTAAATCCTGCCGATTAGAGCCATTGGTTGATGCCCTCAAGGTGTTTACAGATGGTAGTAAATCTGGAACTGGTGCCTACGTGGTAGAAGGAGAGGTAGTTCCAGTTGTTGTGCCATCAACCTCAGCTCAAAGAACAGAATTGTTGGTAATTATGTGTGTTTTACAAAGGTTTCAAAATCAGCCTATCAATATTATTTCAGACAGTAAATATGCAGTTGTAGCTACCAGATCTGTTGAGACTGCAATTATCTCAGCCAGTCAATCAGAAATTTCCTCCCTGCTGATTGAATTGCAAGACCTCATTCTTTCTCGTGGTGGTGCCCCCTTTTTATATCGGACATCTTAGAGCACACTCAGACTTCCCAGGGCCTATAACTGAAGGGAACCATATAGCTGACATGGCCGCACGCTTTCATGTCTGTAGCGCCTTGGAGGATGCGAGAACTTATCATAAAAGGTGGCATGTCAATGCCCAAACTTTAAAAATGCGCTTTAACATCTCAAGAGCTGATTCACGAGACATCGTGAAGTCTTGTGGTAATTGTGTAACACATTTGCCTATGCCCTCCCTAGGGGTAAATCCCAAAGGGCTCTTACCTAACCATCTATGGCAAATGGATGTAACACATGTCCCTTCCTTCGGACAACAAAGATACGTCCATTTAAGTGTAGACACTTGCTCGGGGATTGTTAGCGCGACCCCCTTACGAGGGGAAAATGTCAAAAATGTGATGTCCCATTGCCTGCGCAGCTTTGCCTGCTGGGGAGTACCAAAACATTTAAAAACAGACAATGCCCCTGCTTATACTTCTGCAAGCTTTCGCAGCTTTATGGCCTGCTACAATATCCAACATGTTACAGGTATACCATATAATCCTCGAGGCCAGGGCATAGTGGAACGCACGCACCTGACCTTTAAAACTACCTTGCAAAGAATTCAAAAAGGGGGAATTGGAGAAGAGTATTGTACACCCAATGATCTCACCAATTTGGTTACCTTTATTTTAAATTTTCTCACGGTTGACAAGGACGGCACTTCGGCCGCGGAACGTCATTGGGGCCAACAGAAAATGCAGCAGTCAATGGTGAAATGGAAAGATGTCCTTACTGGCTTATGGAAGGGACCCGGTGCTTAGGTGGCACCGAGGTTCCCTCTCTGTGTTTTCCCACAGGATGCGCCTGCTCCACTCTGGGTGCCGGAACGCCTCACCAGGCTGGTGGCCGTGGAACCTGTGGAGGATGCTGGTGATGATGATGATAGCGACGACGACTGTCCTGCAGCCTGTTCCCATGAAGGCGGAGCCAGTTCAACTGTGGCCGAGACAAGAGACTGCCCAGCTTCAGGCCCTTCTTCAAATAGCTCAGCATAGAGTGCATTTTTCTCACCCGAACTCATGTTTGCTACTGATGCTTATCTTAATGCAACAGGTGTTGGCAGCCCAGGGCTCATTATATTGGGCATACGTCCCCGATCCACCCCTGTTACAGCCCGTAGGTTGGGATGTGAGTTCTATTCCGGTATATGTTAATGATACTGTCTTGCTAGGCCCTCCCTCTTCTGTTCATCTCCGACCACAGCAGGCTTCCATATCTTATAAGGGTTATTCTGATATATACCCCATATGCTTTGCTATGCAGCGCACAATACCACACTGTTTGAACGTTTCCCTATGAGCCAGTTACGGTGATGTGCGTATAGCTGGCCTGGACACTACCTATAGCACCATAGTGACTTCTGGTATAGCCCCACGGGACATTCCGCTTTGTGCAACTAACTTAAGTGAAGCTAAGGGGATTGGAGTACCTTGGAGGCTCTGCCAAGGACAGATGGCCACCAAGTACTCGCTAGAGGATGGATTTGAGCTGTGGGATTGGGGACCTGTAATACCTTCTGGATGTCCTGAATGCCGACCGAAAATACCCCCCATTCTCACTCCCCAACGTGGCTATCCGATACAAACTGAGATTTGGAAGCTCATGGCTGCCTTTGGGGGCGCCCTCCGCTACATTCTACAGGCCAGCAACACTAAGACCTTATTTGGGTATGAAAATATTGGACAAGCGTTTGGATATCCCCAAGCTTGCGTGCCCCATCCATTCATGCTAGTTGTAGGAAACCTTACAGTAAATAGGGAAAAGGCCACTTATCATTTTTCTTGTTATAATTGTACTCTAACAAACTGTATTCGAGGAGTACCGCCAGGCAATGGAGTATTAGTGGTAAAACAGCCTCCATTTATCATGATCCCAGTTAATATCTCCAAACCATGGTATTCTAATTCCGGCTTAGAGCTGTGGGAGCGTGTGCAGGCTGCCCTAAGCCGGCCTCGGCGAGAGATAGGGTTGTTGGTGCTCAGAATAGTCTCGTTAATAACCTTAATTGTGACAGCCGTAACGGCGTCGGTATCTCTTGCTCAAGCAGTGCATACTGCGGATACGGTGGATCAGCTTGCATATAATACATCGATGGTGATGGGGACTCAAGAAGATATAGATAAAAGGATTGAAACCCGGTTTAAATGCAGTATATGACACTGTTAGATTTCTAGGGGAAGAAATCCAAAGTTTAAAAAATTACGCACCAAAATCCGGTGCCATAGTGATTACCACTGGATTTGTGTAACTCCTAAAGAGTATAATATCTCTGAGACCTCCTGGAATCGAGTGCAGCGCCATCTTGAGGGGATATGGTCGAACTCTAATCTATCCCTTGATTTGTTGCGACTACATCAAGAAATTATAGAAATAGGAGAAACTCCTCATGCTAAGCTAACTGTTGCTCAGCTTGCTGAAAACTTTGTAAACTCCTTGTTTTCTCACTTCCCTTCCCTGACGCATGCTTGGTACGTTGTAGGAACAATTATAGGAGTGTTAGTGGTAATTGTTCTTTTCATGTGTTTCTTGCCCTGTGCAATTAAAATCATACTCGCAGAGGTTTATAAGTTAAGAGCCATTATACGTAACCATCAGCTAATCAACCGCAGTAAGCTCAGAGAGCGGCCTTAAACGCACTCAAGTATCTCTTGGCTCCTCCTCCTTAAGCTGTTATGACAATCAATCTCTTTCCTCAAAACTAGGCAGGCATAAGAGCCTTGATGATCCGGCTCAAATACTCCTTCTAAAATGCATCTGCAGAATTGTATGACAACAACGGCTACAGCGGCGGGCTTAGGTCTAAGCCATGATGGCTCTAGAGGCTGGTACCTCCCCCCAGATATGGCTAGTACGCTGGGTCGGTAGCCAAAGACGGGTAAGACTGATCCCTCACCATAGCAACCTAAGACAGGGGCTCCTCGGCCAGGGGGAGTACCCGATGACGGGTAAGCATGTGTGCTGAGGATTGGCAACCTAAGACAGGCACGATCCCTGCCATATGAAAAATAAAAAAGGGGGGAGCTGTGGAGAGCCATTCAGCACATGCAAGGAGTCACGTAGATGGATGTGCCCGTGGATTTGAGGAAATGAGGATGATTGGTTGAGGAGAATGTGGGCGCGCTCGTGATCGGCGCGTGAATGGCACTAGAAGCCAAGAGACATATGCATGATCACTGCTAGAGAGAACAAAAGAATCCTGCTCAGTTACATAAGAGCACACGAGGGCACTGCATGCACGGCATTCTGATTGGGCAGGAAGGGGGGCGTACACAAGTGAATATATACTGCTGTAAGTGGTTGGTGCAGCGCGGGCGCCATTAGCATTAGTACATTAACATTAGTAATAAAGAAGATTGCCACTCACCACATCTGAGGGTCGTTCTTGCGGGCCGAGAGCGACACCGATCCCAATTGATTTTCGTGAATCTCTGGGATGGGAGGACTCTTTTTCGGGTTTGTTATCTAAGGTGTCCCACCAAAAGAGGAATTCCAAAGCAAAGCCCTGGGGAAGAGTGAAGGGACAACCCGAACTACGGTTAAAAATTGGGATCTAGGGGCATGGCAAGCCCAATATGCTGTCTCTCCATCCAGCCCTGAGAGGCCTTACCTGAGGACTGGGCTCAGGCTGAGGGTCACAATGTGTGTTTGTGACCAATGTGGCCAGCAAGCATGGGCGGGTCCTCATGGGCCACCCTGGTTTCAACAACACTGAACCTTGGACAACATGCCAACCACAAGGTTTCTTGCCATGGGTAAGGAAGAGTTCTGATTTCTGCATCACAGTCACCCCTGGGAAGTGATTGGAGATAAGTTCTAGGTTCTGAAGCCTGAAAACTGAGGTAGGGAAGAGATGATGATGACATAAGGCCATGGCGGGTCTGATGTGCTCAGTGTGCGGTCAGCTGTCTGGGTCTTGGTCACGATGTCCGGGCTCAGGTTGTCAGGTTAGTGCCCAGGTTAGACTATATATTTTGGGTTCCTTAGAGTGCCGTGTAGGTTCTTATCTGAAGAACTCTTCAGGATATGAAGAATGAGCGAGTCTGAGGCGCGTACTCAGGCTTTTATCCCTGGATTGTGTATCAGCGATGGTCGTGGGATGTTGGGGAGGCCTCATGGGCCATGGACGAATCTTGCTCTCTGTGGACTTGGCCCGATCCCAATTGTTTTTCGTGAATCTCTGAGATGGGAGGACTCCTTTCAGATTTGTTATCTCAGGTGTCCCACCAAAAGAGGAATTCCAAAGCAAAGCCCTGGGGAAGAGTGAAGGGACAACCTGAACTATGGTTAAAAATTGGGGTCTAGGGGCATGGCAAGCCCAATATGCTGTCTCTCCATCCAGCCCTGAGAGTCCTTAACTGAGGACTGGGCTCAGGATGAGGGTCACAATGTGTGTTTGTGACCAATGTGGCCCGCAAGCATGGGCGGGTCCTCATGGGCCACCCTGGTTTCAACAAAACTGAACCTTGGACAACATGCCAACCACAAGGTTTCCTGCCATGGTTAAGGAAGAGTTCTGATTTCTGCATCACAATCACCCATGGGCAGTGATTGGAGATAAGGTCTAGGTTCTGAAGCCTGAAAACTGAGGTAGGGAAGAAATGATGACCTAAGGCCATGGCGGGTCTGATGTGCTCAGTGTGCGGTCAGCTGTCTGGGTGTTGGTCACGAGGTCCGGGCTCAGGTTGTCAGACAGTGCATTAGTGCCCAGGTTAGACTATATATTTTGGGTGCATTCAAGTGCCGTGTACGTTCTTATCTGAAGAACTCTTCAGGGATATGAAGAATGAGCGAGTCTGAGGCGCGTTCTCAGGATTTTGTCTCGGGATTTTGTATCTGCGATGGCCGTGGAATGTTGGGGAGGCCTCATGGGCCATGGCCGAAACTTGCTCTCTGTGGATTTGGCCCGAACCCAATTGTTTTTTCGTCAATATGGGGGATGGGAGGACTCCTTTAAGGTTTGTTGCCTCAGGTGTCCCACCAAAGAGGAATTCCAAAGCAGAGCCCTGGGGAAAGAATGAAGGGACAACCCGAACTACGGTTAATAATTGGGGCCTAGGGGCATGGCAAGCCCAATATGCTATCTCTCCATCCAGCGACTGAGAGGCCTTACCTGAGGACTGGGCTCAGGCTGAGGGTCACAATGTGTGTTTGTGACCAATGTGGCCCGGAAGCATGGGCAGGGCCGCATGGGCCACACTGGTTTCAAGTACAATGAACCTTGGACAACATGCCAACCACAAGGTTTCATGACATGGGGAAAGAGTTCTGATTTCTGCATCATTTTCAAACCCGGGCCGTGATTGGAGATAAGGTCTAGGTTCTGAAGCCTGAAAACCGAGGTTGTGAAGAGATGACGACCTAAGGCCATGGCGGGTCCGATGTGCTCAGTGTGCGGCCAGCTGTCTGGGTGGGGCCTGGAGTTCCAGGCGCAGGCTGTCTCAGAAAGGGCATTAGTGCCCAGGTAAGCCTATATATTTGGTGTACAGCCGAATGTCGTGCAGGTTGATCCTCATTTGGGTTTCTGGGTAGCCCCAGAGGGCAATGTTTTTCTTCTGGAGGGCAGGCAGAGTGCTGCATTGTAGTTCTGGATTGCCAATCTGCAGGGCTTGTGGGCCAGTAGTCTGAGGACGGAAGGCTGAGAACCCAAGCTAGGCCTAGGTTTCTGGGTGAGGATATGGCAGGCACAATCTACAGACATGAAACGAGATCTCGTGCATCTGAAGTCAGTCCGAGGACCAGACGATCGCTCACGTTCGACATTCTGTCCCTGATGGCCCCTTCTTGAAGGGGTGTGGATCACGAGGCCATGGGGGATTTCCCACGATGGGAGATCTGAGAAGCTCCCAATTGCAAAGATTCTTCTGCAAGACAAATGAGACCTGTTGGTTGGCTCCAGGAAAATGATTCCGAGCAGGGTTCTAAGGATGGATGGCTGCGTAGCCCACCTCGCATTCCAATTGTCTCCAAGCAACAAGACAGGTTAGATCTGCTGGATCTGGGGTAACAACCAAGGAGGCTGATTTGAAATGGAATCTCCCGTGGATGTGTCCTAATATGATTTTGGTCTATGGAGACCTTGGAATGAAGCGGTGGCACTGGGTCCCTGAAGGGTTCTCCTAAAGAGAGGCTTTCACACAGCTCCATCGTGCAAGTTTCCCATGTGTAGACGAGATTTGTTCTGACGGGTGAGTCAAGAAACAGCCATATGCTGTTATTGAAATCCAGGCCTCTGAGGAGAGATGCCTTGAAACCAAAGCAATGGATCCGATAGGTGCCTAGGGGCCTGTTCGTTCCTTTTTACCTCTGGGGACATCAGTCTACGGGTCTGAGTGCAGGTAAGGGCTCAGATGGGCCCAGATTGCCCCTGTTTGTCCTGGGAAGCCACAAATATTGGGATGGACTCAGTGACTTTGGAGGTTCATCCTATTAGTAGGGTGTGTGGCCATTGGAATGGGCACATACAATTCCCTTGGAGACGGCAAGCACAGTAGTCAGTTTTGGCTCCAGGGGCCTGAGCCTGTAGGGTGTGTAGGCCAGAGCTGTTTGGACAGTTGTCTGAAAACACAAACTCGGGTTATGTTTCGGGTAATAGGTATGGCAGGATGATCTACAGACCACGAGGAGAACTCTTCGGGATATGAAAAACGGGCGAGTGTGAGGCTCTTGCTCAAATCTTGGTCTCTTGATATCGTGTCACTCATAGTCGTGAAATTTCCGTGTGACTTCATGGGAAATGGACGAGTCTTACTCTCTGGGGTTTTGGCCCCGTCCAAAGAGTTTGGGGTCCTTCTGTGGGATGGAAGAAGTCCTTTGTTCTGTTGTTGTTGATTTGTTTTGTTTTGTTTTTCAACCTCAGGTGTCCCACCAAATGAGGGATTCCAGAGTAGAGCCCTGGGGAGGGGCGACTGGACAACCAGAAATCTGGTTTAAAATTGGGACTAGGGTCATGTCAAGCCATTATGACATCTAATGTTCCAGCCACTGAGAGGAAGTACTAGAGGACAGGACTCAGGCTGAGGGTCACAATGCGTGTTTATGCCCCCGTCGCACTCAAGAATGGGCGGGGCCTCAGGGTGAATGCTGGTTTCTCCTACACCGAACGTTGGACAACATGCCAACCACAAGGTTTCTTGCCATGGGTAAGGAAGAGTTCTGATTTCTGCATCACAGTCACCCCTTGGCAGTGATTGGAGATAAGATCTAGGTACTGAAGCCTGAAAACTGAGGTAGGGAAGAGATGATTTCCTAAGGCCATGGCGGGTCTGATGTGCTCAGTGTGCTGTCAGCTGTCTTGGTGTTGGTCACGCGATCCGGGCTAAGGTTGTCAGACAATGCATTAGTGCCCACCTTAGACTATATATTTTGGGTTCCTTCGAGTGCCGTGTAGGTTCTGATCTGAAGAACTCTTCAGGATATGAAGAATGAGCGAGTCTGAGGCGCGTGCTCAGGCTTTTGTCTCTGGATTTTTTATCAGCGATGGCCGTGGAATGTTGGGGAGGCCTCATGGGCCATGGACGCATCTTGCTCTCTGTGTATTTGGCCCGATCCCAATTGTTTTTCGTCAATCTGTGGGATGGGAGGACTCCTTTCAGGTTTGTTACCTCAGGTGTCCCACCAAAAGAGGAATTCCAAAGCAGAGCCCTGGGGAAGAGTGAAGGGACAACACGAACTACGGTTAAAAATTGGGGCCTAGGGACATGGCAAGCCCAATATGCTGTCTCTCCATCCAGCCACTGAGAGGCCTTACCTGAGCACTGGGCTCAGGCTGAGGGTCACAATGTGTGTTTGTGACCAATGTGGCCCGCAAGCATGGGCGGGGCCTCATAGGCCACACTGATTTCAACTACACTGAACCTTGGACAACATGCGAACCACAAGGTTTCTTGCCATGGGGAAAGAGTTCTGATTTCTGCATCATTTTCAAACCCGTGCCGTGATTGGATTAAGGTCTAGGTTCTGAAGCCTGAAAACCAAGGTTGAGAAGAGATGACCACCTAAGGCCATGGCGGGTCCGATATGCTCAGTGTGTAGCCAGCTGTCTGGGTGGGGCCAGGAGGTCCAGGCACAGGCTGTGTCAGAAAGGGCATTAGTGCCCTGGACAGCCCTTATATTTGGGGTACGGCAAAATGGCGTGCAGGTTTACCCTCTTTTGTGGTTTCTGGGTAGCACCAGAGGGCAATATTTTTCTTCTAGTGGGCAGGCAGAGTGCTGCATGTAGTTCTGGATTGCCAAACTGGAGGGCTTGTGGGCCAGCAGTCTGAGGACGGAAGTCTGAGAACCCAAACTAGGCCTAGGTGTCTTGGTGAGGATATGGCAGGCACAATCTACAGACCTGAATCGAGGTCTCCTGCATCTGAAGTCAGGGCGAGGATCAGACGATCGCTCAGGTTGGACATTCTGTCCCTGATGGCCCCTTCTTGAAGGGGTTGTGGATCACGAGGCCATGTTGTTTTCCCAAGATGGGAGTTGTGAGAAACTCCCAACTGCAAAGATTCTTCTGCAGGACAATTGAGACCTGTTGGTTGCCTCCAGGACAATGATTGTGAGCAGAGTTCTAAGGATGGATGGCTGGGTAGCCAACCTCGCATTCCTATTCTCGCCACACAACAAGACAGGTTAGATCTGCTGGATCTGGGGGAGCAACCGAGGAGGCAGAGTTGAAATGGACTCTCCCGTGGATGTGTCCTAATATGATTTTGCGTCTATGGAGACCTTGGATTGAAGCGGTGGCACTGGGGCCCTGAAGGGTTCTCCTAAATAGAGGCTTTCACAAAGCTCCATCGTGCAAGTTTCCCATGTGGTAGATGAGATTTGTTCTGATGGGTGAGTCAAGAAACAGCCATATGCTATTATTGAAATCCAGGCCTCTGAGGAGAGATGCCTGGAAGCCAAACCAATGGATCCGATAGGTGCCTAGGGGCCGGTTCGTTCCTTTTTAGCTCTGTCGACATCAGTCTACGGGACTGAGCGCCGGTAGGTGCTCAGATGGGCCCAGATTGCCCCTGTTTGTCCTGGGAAGCCACAAATATTGGGATGGCCTCAGGGACTTTGGAGGTTTATCCTATTAGTAGAGTTGTGGCCATTGGAATGGGCACATACAATTCCCTTGGAGAGGGCAAGCACAGTCGTCAGGTTTGGCTCCAGGGTCCTGAGCCTGTAGGGTGTGTAGGCCAGGGCTGTTTGGACAGTTGTCTGAAAACACAAACTCGGCTTATGTTTTGGGTCATAGGTATGGCAGGACTGATCTACAGACCATGAGGAGAACATTTCGGGATATGAATAAAGGGCGAGTGTGAGGCTCTTGCTCAAGTTTTTCTTTCTGGATATCGTGTCAGACATGGTCGTGAAATTTCCGGGTGACTTCATGGGAAATGGACGTGTCTTACTCCCTGGGGGTTTGGCCTCCTCCAAAGAGTTTGGGGTCATTCTGGGGGTGGGAGGAAGTCCGTTGTTCTGTTGTTGTTGATTGGTTTTCTTTTGATTTTCAAACTCAGGTGTCAAACCAAATGAGGGATTCCAGAGTAGAGCCCTGGGCAGGGGCGACTGGATAACCAGAAATCTGGTTAAAAATTGGAGCCTTTGGACATGTAAAGCCCATTATGACATCTAATGGTCCAGCCACTGAGAGGACGTACTAGAGGACAGGACTCACGCTGAGGATCACAATGCGTGTTTATGCCCCCGTCGCACTCAAGAATGGGCGGGGCCTCAGGGTGAATGCTGGTTTCTCCTACACCGAACGTTGGACAACATGCCAACCACAAGGTTTCTTGCCATGGGTAAGGAAGAGTTCTGATTTCTGCATCACAGTCACCCCTGGGCAGTGATTGGAGATAAGATCTAGGTACTGAAGCCTGAAAACTGAGGTAGGGAAGAGATGATTTCCTAAGGCCATGGCGGGTCTGATGTGCTCAGTGTGCTGTCAGCTGTCTTGGTGTTGGTCACGCGATCCGGGCTAAGGTTGTCAGACAATGCATTAGTGCCCACCTTAGACTATATATTTTGGGTTCCTTCGAGTGCCGTGTAGGTTCTGATCTGAAGAACTCTTCAGGATATGAAGAATGAGCGAGTCTGAGGCGCGTGCTCAGGCTTTTGTTTCTGAATTTTGTATCAGCGATGGCCGTGGAATGTTGGGGAGGCCTCATGGGCCATGGACGAATCTTGCTCTCTGTTGATTTGGCCCGATCCCAATTGTTTTTCGTCAATCTGTGGGATGGGAGGACTCCTTTCAGGTGTGTTACATCAGGTGTCCCACCAAAAGAGGAATTCCAAAGCAGAGCCTTAGCGAAGAGTGAAGGGACAACCCGAACTATGGGTAAAAATTGGGGCCTAGGGGCATGGCAAGCCCAATATGCTGTCTCTCCATCCAGCCACTGAGAGGCCTTACCTGAGTACTGGGCTCTGGATGAGGGTCACAATGCGTGTTTGTGACCAATGTGGCCGGCAAGCATGGGCGGGGCCTCTTGGGCCACACTGGTTTCAACTACACTGAACCTTGGACAACATGCCAACCACAAGGTTTCTTGCCATGGGGAAAGAGTTCTGATTCCTGCATCATTTTCAAACACGGGCGGTCATTGGAGATAAGGTCTAGGTTCTGAAGCCTGAAACCGAGGTTGAGAAGAGATGACGACCTAAGGCCAGGACGGGTCCGATGTGCTCAGTGTGCGGCCAGCTGTCTGGGTGGGGCCTGGAGATGCAGGCTCAGGCTGTGTCAGAACGGGCATTAGTGCCCAGGTCAGCCTATATATTTGGGGTACAGCCGAATGGCGTGCACGTTGATCCACATTTGGCATTTCTGGGTACCCCAGAGGGCAATGTTTTTCTTCTGGATGCCAGGCAGAGTGCTGCATTGTAGTTCTGGATTGCCAAAGTGGAGGGCTTGTGGGCCAGTAGTCTGAGGACGGATGTCTGAGAACCCAAGCTAGGTCTAGGTTTCTTGGTGAGGATATGGCAGGCACAATCTACAGACCTGAATCGAGATCTCGTGCATCTGAAGTCAGGGGGAGGATCAGACGATCTCTCAGGTTGGACATTCTGTCCCTGATGGCCCCTTTTTGAATGGGGGGGTTGGATCACGAGGCCTTGGGGGTTTTCCCACGATGGGAGTTGTGAGAAGCTCCCAACTGCAAAGATTCTTCTGGAGGACAATTGAGACCTCTTGTTTGGCTCCAGGACAAGGATTCCGAGCAGGGATCTAAGGATGGATGGCTGGGTAGCCCACCTCGCATTCCAATTGTCTCCAAGCAACAAGACAGGTTAGATCTGCTGGATCTGGGGGAGCAACCGAGGAGGCTGAGTTGAAATGGACTCTCCCGTGGATGTTTCCTAATATGATTTTTTGTGTCTATGGAGACCTTGGAATGAAGCGGTGGCACTGGGGCCCTGAAGGGTTCTCCTAAAGAGAGGCTTTCACATAGCTCCATCGTGCAAGTTTCACGTGTGTAGATGAGATTTGTTCTGATAGGTAAGTCAAGAAACAGCCATATGCTGTTATTGAAATCCAGGCGTTTGAGGAGAGAATCCTAGAAACCAAACCAATGGATCCGATAGGTGCCTAGGGGACTGTTCGTACCTTTTTACCTCTGGGGATATCAATCTACAGGTCTGAGTGACAGTAGGTGCTCAGATGGGCCCAGATTGCCCGTTTGTCCTGGGAAGACACAAATATTGGGATGGCATCAGGAACTTTGGAGGTTTATCCTCTTAGTAGGGTTGTGGCCATTGGTTGGGCACATACAATTCCCTTGGAGAAGGCAAGCAGAGTCGTCAGGTTTGGCTCCAGGGGCCAGAGCCTGTAGGGTGTGTAGGCCAGGGCTCCTTGGACAGTTGTCTGAAAACACAAACTCGGCTTATGTTTCGGGTCATAGGTATGGCAGGACTGATCTACAGACCATGAGGAGAACTCTTCGGGATATGAAAAAAGGGCGAGTGTGAGGCTCTCACTCAAGTTTTTGTCTCTGGACATCGTGTCCCTCATGGTCGTGAAATTTCCGGGTGACTTCATGGGAAATGGACAAGTATTACTCTCTGGGGTTTTGGGCTCTTCCAAAGAGTTTGGGGTCATTCTGTGGGATAGAAGATGTCCGTTTTTCTGTTGTTGTTGATTTGTTTTGTTTTGTTTTTCAACCTCAGGTGTCCCACCAAATGAGGGATTCCAGAGTAGAGCCCTGGGGAGGGGCGACTGGACAACCAGAAATCTGGTTAAAAATTGGGGCCTAGGGACATGTCAAGCCCATTATGACATCTAATGGTCCAGCCACTGAGAGGACGTACTAGAGGACAGGACTCACACTGAGGGTCGAAATGCGTGTTTATACCCTCGTCGCACTCAAGAGTGGGAGTGGCCTCAGGGTGAATGCTGGTTTCTCCTACACTGAACGTTGGACAACATGCCAGCCACAAGGTTTCTTGCCATGGGTAACGAAGAGTTCTGATTTCTGCATCACAGTCACCCCTGGGCAGTGATTGGAGATAAGGTCTAGGTTCTGAAGCCTGAAAACTGAGGTAGGGAAGAGATGATGACCTAAGGTCATGGCGGGTCTGATGTGCTCAGTGTGCGGTCTGCTGTCTGGGTGTTGGTCACGAGGTCCGGGCTCAGGTTGTCAGACAGTGCATTAGTGCCCACCTTAGACTATATATTTTGGGTGCATTCGAGTGCCGTGTATGTTCTTATCTGAAGAACACTTCAGGATATGAAGAATGAGCGAGTCTGAGGCACGTGCTCAGGCTTTTGTCTCTGGATTTTGTATCAGCGATGGCCGTGGAATGTTGGGGATGCCTCATGGGCCATGGACGAATCTTGCTCTCTGTGGATCTGGCCCGATCCCAAATGTTTTTCGTCAATCTGTGGGATGGAAAGACTCCTTTCATGTTTGTTACCTCAGGTGTCCCACCAAAAGAGGAATTCCAAAGCAGAGTCCTGGGGAAGAGAGTAAAGGGACAATCCGAACTATGGTTAAAAAATTGGGGCCTAGGGGCATGGCAAGCCCAATATCCTGTCTCTCCATCCAGCCTCCTAGAGGCCTTATCTGAGGACTGGGCTCAGGCTGAGGGTCACAAGGTGTGTTTGTGACCAATGTGGCCTGCAAGCATGGGCGGGCCCTCATGGGCCACACTGGTTTCAACTACACTGAACCTTGGACAACATGCCAACCACAAGGTTTCTTGCCATGGGGAAAGAGTTCTGATTTCTGCATCATTTTCAAACCCGGGCCGTGATTGGAGATAAGGTCTAGGTTCTGAAGCCTGAAAACCGAGGTTGAGAAGAGATGACGAACTAAGGCCATGACGGGTCCGATGTGCTCAGTGTGCGGCCTGCTGTCTGGGTTGGGCCAGGAAGTCCAGGCTCAGGCTGTGTCAGAAAGGGCATTAGCGCCCAGGTCAGTCTATATATTTGGGGTACAGCCGAATGGCGTGCAGGTTGATCCTCATTTCGGGTTTCTGGGTAGCCCCAGAGGGCAATGTTTTTCTTCTGGAGGGCAGGCAGAGTGTTGCATTGTAGTCTGGATTGCCAAACTGGAGGGCTTGTGGGCCAGTAGTCTGAGGACGGAAATCTGAGAACCCAAGCTAGGCCTAGGGTTCTAGGTGAGGATATGGCAGGCACAATCTACAGACCTGAATAGAGATCTCGTGCATCTGAAGTCAGGGCGAGGATCAGACGATCGCTCAGGTTGGATATTCTGTCCCTGATGGCCCCTTCTTGTAGGTTGGGTGGATCCGAGGCCATGGGGTTTTTCCCAAGATGGGAGTTCTGAGAAGCTCCCAACTGCAAAGATTCTTCTGCAGGACAATTGAGACCTGTTGGTTGGCTCCAGTACAACGATTCCGAGCAGGGTTCTAAGGATGAATGCCTGGGTAGCACACCTCGCATTCCAATTGTCTCCAAGCAACAAGACAGGTTAGATCTGCTGGATCTGGGTCAGCAACCGAGGAGGCTGAGTTGAAGTGTCCCAGCAAATGAGGGATTCCAGAGTAGAGCCATGGGAGGGCGACTGGAAAACCAGAAATCTGGTTAAAAATTGGGGCCTAGGGACATGTGCCGTGTAGGTTCTTATCTGAAGAACTCTTCAGGATATGAAAATGAGCGAGTCTGAGGCGCGTGCTCAGGCTTCTGTCTCTGGATTTTGTATCAGCGATGGCCATGGAAGTTTGGGGAGGACTCATGGGCTATGGACGAATCTTGCTCTCTGTGATTTGGCCCGATCCCAATTGTTTTTCGTCAATCTGTGGGATGGGAGGACTCCTTTCAGGTTTGTTAACTCAGGTGTCCCACCAAAGAGGAATTCCAAAACAAAGCCCTGGGGAAGAGTGAAGGGACAACCCGAACTATGGTTAAAAATTGGGGCCTAGGGGCATGGCAAGCCCAATATGCTGTCTCCCCATCCAGCCACTGAGAGGCCTTACCTGAGGACTGGGCTCAGGCTGAGGGTCACAATGTGTGTCTGTGACCAATGTGACCCGCAAGCATGGGCGGGGCCTCATGGGCCACACTGGTTCCAAGTACACTGAACCTTGGACAACATGCCAACCACAAAGTTTCTTGCCATGGGGAAAGAGTTCTGATTTCTGCATCATTTTCAAACCCGTGCCGTGATTGGAGATAAGGTCAGGGTTCTGAAGCCTGAAAACCGAGGTTGAGAAGAGATGAGACCTAAGGCCATGGCGGGTCCGATGTGCTTAGTGTGTAGCCAGCTGTCTGGGTGGGGCCACTAGTTCCAGGCTCAGGCTGTGTCAGAAAGGGCATTAGTGCCCTGGACATCCCTTATATTTGGGGTACAGCAAAATGGCGTGCAGGTTGATCCTTTTTTGTGGTTTCTGGGTAGCACCAGAGGGCAATATTTTTCTTCTAGTGGGCAGGCAGAGTGCTGCATGTAGTTCTGGATTGCCAAACTGGAGGGCTTGTGGGCCAGCAGTCTGAGGACGGAAGTCTGAGAACCCAAACTAGGCCTAGGTGTCTGGGTGAGGATATGGCAGGCACAATCTGCAGACCTGAATCGAGGTCTCGTGCATCTGAAGTCAGGGCGAGGATCTGACGATCGCTCAGGTTGGACATTCTGTCCCTGATGGCCCCTTCTTGAAGGGGTTGTGGATCACGAGGCCATGGGTGTTTTCCCACGATGGGAGTTGTGAGAAGATCCCAACTGCAAAGATTCTTCTGCAGGGCAATTGAGACCTGTTGGTAGGCTCCTGGACAACGATTCCGAGCAGGGTTCTAAGGATGGATGGCTGGGTAGGCCACCTCGCATTCCAATTGTCTCCAAACAACAAGACAGGTTAGATCTGCTGGATAAGGGGGAGCAAACGAGGAGGCTGAATTGAAATGGACTCTCCCGTGGATATGTCCTAATATGATTTTGTGTCTATGGAGACCTTGGAATGAAGCGGTGGCACTGGGGCCCTAAAGGGTTCTCCTAAAGAGAGGCTTTCACACAGCTCCATTGTGCAAGTTTCCCATGTGTAGATGAGATTTGTTCTGATGGGTGAGTCAAGAAACAGCCATATGCTGTTATTGAAATCCAGGCCTCTCAGGAGAGTGGCCTGGAAACCAAAGCAATGGATCCGTCAGGTGACTAGTGGCCTGTTCGTTCCTTTTTACCTCTGGGGACATCATTCTACGGGTCTGAGTGCCGGTAGGTTCTCAGATGGGCCCAGATTGCCCCTGTTTGTCCTGGGAAGCCACCACTATTGGGATGACCTCAGGGAATTTGGAGGTTTATCCTATTAGTAGGGTTGTGGCCATTGGAATGGGCACATACAATTCCATTGGAGAGGGCAAGCACAGTCATCAGGTTTGGCTCCAGGGGCCTAAGCATGTAGGGTGTGTATGCCAGGGCTGTTTGGACAGTTGTCTGAAAACACAAACTCAGCTTATGTTTCGGGTCATAGGTATGGCAGGACTGAACTACAGACCATGAGGAGAACTCTTCGGGATATGAAAAAAGGGTGAGTGTGAGGCTCTTGCTCAAGTTTTTCTTTCTGGATATCGTGTCACACATTGTCATGAAATTTCCGGGTGACTTCATGGGAAATGTACGAGTCTTACTCTCTGGGGGTTTGGCCACATCCAAAGAGTTTGGGGTCATTCTTTGGCATGGAAGAAGTCCGTTGTTCTGTTGTTTTTGATTTGTTTTGTTTTGTTTTTCAACCTCAGGTGTCCCACCAAATGAGGGATTGCAGAGTAGAGCCCTGGGGAGGGGCGACTGGACAACCAGAAACCTGGTTAAAAATTGGAGCCTAGGGACATGTAAAGCCCATTATGACATCTAATGGTCCAGCCACTGAGGACGTACTAGAGGACAGGACTCACGGTGAGGGTCACAATGCGTGTTTATGCCCTCGTCGCACTAAGGATGGGCGGGTCCTCAGGGTGAATGCTGGTTTCTCCTACACTGAACGTTGGACAACATGCCAACCACAAGGTTTCTTGCCATGGGTAAGAAGAGTTCTGATATCTGCATCAAAGTCACCCCTGGGCAGTGATTGGAGATAATGTCTAGGTTCTGAAGGCTGAAAACTGAGGTAGGGAAGAGATGATGACCTAAGGCCATGGCGGTCTGATGTGCTCAGTGTGCGGTCAGCTGTCTGTGTGTTGGTCACGAGGTCCAGGCTCAGGTTGTCCGACAGTGCATTAGTGCCCAGGTTAGACTATATATTTTGGGTGCATTCGAGTGTCGTGTATGTGCTATTTGAAGAAATTTTCAGGATATGAAAATGAGCGAGTCTGAGGCGTATGCTCAGGCTTTTGTCTCTGGATATTGTATCAGCGATGGCTGTGGAATGTTGGGGAGGCCTCATGGGCCATGGACGCATCTTGCTTTCTGTGGATTTGGCCCGATCCCAATTGTTTTTCGTCAATCTGTGGGATGGGACGACTCCTTTCAGGTTTGTAAACTCAGGTGTCCCACCAAAAGAGAAATTCCAAAACAGATCCCTGGGGAAGAGTGAAGGGACAACACGAACTATGGTTAAAAATAGGGGCCGAGGAGAATGGCAAGCCCAATATGCTGTCTCACCATCCAGCCACTGAGAGGCCTTACCTGCGGACAGGGCACAGGTTGAGGGTCACAATGTGTGTTTGTGACGAATTTGGCACGCAAGCATGGGCGGGGCCTCATGGGCCACACTGGTTTCAATACACTGAACATTGGACAACATGCCAACCACAAGGTTTCTTGACATGGGGAAAGAGTTCTGATTTCTCCGTCATTTCAAATTCGTGCCGTGATTGGAGATAAGGTCTAGGTTCTGAAGCCTGAAAACCGAGGTTGAGAAGAGATGACGAACTAAGGCCATGACGGGTCTGATGTGCTCAGTGTGCGGCCAGCTGACTGGGTGGGACCAGGAGGTCCAGGCTCAGGCTGTGTCAGAAAGGGCATTAGTGCCCAGGTCAGCCTATATATTTGGGGTACAGCTGAATGGCGTGCAGGTTGATCCTCATTTGGGGTTTCTGGGTAGCCCCAGAGGGCAATGTTTTTTCTTCTGGAGGGCAGGCAGAGTGCTGCATTGTAGTTTGGATTGCCAAACTGGAGGGACTGTGGGCCAGGAGTCTGAGGACGGATGTCTGAGAACCCAAGCTAGGCCTAGGATTCTGGGTGAGGGTATGGCAGGCACAATCTACAGGCCTGAATCGATATCTCGTGCATCTGAAGTCAGGGCGAGGATCAGACAATCGCTCAGGTTGGACATTCTGTCCCTGATGGGGTGGATCACGAGGCCATGGTTGTTTCCCCAAGATGGGAGTTGTGAGAAACTCCCAACTGCAAAGATTCTTCTGCAGGACAATTGAGACCTGTTGGTTGCCTCCAGGACAATGATTGTGAGCAGAGTTCTAAGGATGGATGGCTGGGTAGCCAACCTCGCATTCCTATTCTCGCCACACAACAAGACAGGTTAGATCTGCTGGATCTGGGGGAGCAACCGAGGAGGCTGAGTTGAAATGGACTCTCCCGTGGATGTGTCCTAATATGATTTTGCGTCTATGGAGACCTTGGATTGAAGCGGTGGCACTGGGGCCCTGAAGGGTTCTCCTAAAGAGAGGCTTTCACACAGCTCCATCGTGCAAGTTTCCCATGTGGTAGATGAGATTTGTTCTGATGGGTGAGTCAAGAAACAGCCATATGCTATTATTGAAATCCAGGCCTCTGAGGAGAGATGCCTGGAAGCCAAACCAATGGATCCGATAGGTGCCTAGGGGCCGGTTCGTTCCTTTTTACCTCTGTCGACATCAGTCTACGGGACTGAGCGCCGGTAGGTGCTCAGATGGGCCCAGATTGCCCCTGTTTGTCCTGGGAAGCCACAAATATTGGGATGGCCTCAGGGACTTTGGAGGTTTATCCTATTAGTAGAGTTGTGGCCATTGGAATGGGCACATACAATTCCCTTGGAGAGGGCAAGCACAGTCGTCAGGTTTGGCTCCAGGGGCCTGAGCCTGTAGGGTGTGTAGGCCAGGGCTGTTTGGACAGTTGTCTGAAAACACAAACTCGGCTTATGTTTCGGGTCATAGGTATGGCAGGACTGATCTACAGACCATGAGGAGAACATTTCGGGATATGAAAAAAGGGCGAGTGTGAGGCTCTTGCTCAAGTTTTTCTTTCTGGATATCGTGTCAGACATGGTCGTGAAATTTCCGGGTGACTTCATGGGAAATGGACGTGTCTTACTCCCTGGGGGTTTGGCCTCCTCCAAAGAGTTTGGGGTCATTCTGTGGGATGGAAGAAGTCCGTTGTTCTGTTGTTGTTGATTGGTTTTCTTTTGATTTTCAAACTCAGGTGTCAAACCAAATGAGGGATTCCAGAGTAGAGCCCCTGGGCAGGGGCGACTGGATAACCAGAAATCTGGTTAAAAATTGGAGCCTTGGGACATGTAAAGCCCATTATGACATCTAATGGTCCAGCCACTGAGAGGACGTACTAGAGGACAGGACTCACGCTGAGGATCACAATGCGTGTTTATGCCCTCGTCGCACTCAAGAATGGGCGTGGCCTCAGGGTGAATGCTGCTTTCTCCTACACTGAACGTTGGACAACATGCCAACCACAAGGTTTCTTGCCATGGGTAACGAAGAGTTCTGATTTCTGCATCACAGTCACCCCTGGGCAGTGACTGGAAATAAGGTCTAGGTTTTGAAGCCTGAAAACTGAGGTAGGGAAGAGATGATGACCTAAGGCCATGGCGGGTCTGATGTGCTCAGTGTGCGGTCAGCTGTCTGTGTGTTGGTCACGAGGTCAGGCTCAGGTCGTCAGACAGTGCATTAGTGCCCAGGTTAGACGATATATTTTGGGTGCATTCGAGTGCAGTGTAGGTTCTTATCTGAAGAACTCTTCAGGATATGAAGAATGAGCGAGTCTGAGGCGCGTGCTCAGGCTTTTGTCTCTGGATTTTTTATCAGCGATGGCCGTGGAATGTTGGGGAGGCCTCATGGGCCATGGACGCATCTTGCTCTCTGTGTATTTGGCCCGATCCCAATTGTTTTTCGTCAATCTGTGGGATGGGAGGACTCCTTTCAGGTTTGTTACCTCAGGTGTCCCACCAAAAGAGGAATTCCAAAGCAGAGCCCTGGGGAAGAGTGAAGGGACAACCCGAACTACGGTTAAAAATTGGGGCCTAGGGGCATGGCAAGCCCAATATGCTGTCTCTCCATCCAGCCACTGAGAGGCCTTACCTGAGGACTGGGCTCAGGCTGAGGGTCACAATGTGTGTTTGTGACCAATGTGGCCCGCAAGCATGGGCGGGGCCTCATGGGCCACACTGGTTTCAACTACACTGAACCTTGGACAACATGCCAACCACAAGGTTTCTTGCCATGGGGAAAGAGTTCTGACTTCTGCATCATTTCAAACCCGTGCCGTGATTGGAGATAAGGTCTAGGTTCTGAAGCCTGAAAACCGAGGTTGAGAAGAGATGACGAACTAAGGCCATGACGGGTCTGATGTGCTCAGTGTGCGGCCAGCTGTCTGGGTGGGACCAGGAGGTCCAGGCTCAGGCTGTGTCAGAAAGGGCATTAGTGCCCAGGTCAGCCTATATATTTGGGGTACAGCTGAATGGCGTGCAGGTTGATCCTCATTTGGGGTTTCTGGGTAGCCCCAGAGGGCAATGTTTTTCTTCTGGAGGGCAGGCAGAGTGCTGCATTGTAGTTTGGATTGCCAAACTGGAGGGACTGTGGGCCAGGAGTCTGAGGACGGATGTCTGAGAACCCAAGCTAGGCCTAGGATTCTGGGTGAGGGTATGGCAGGCACAATCTACAGGCCTGAATCGATATCTCGTGCATCTGAAGTCAGGGCGAGGATCAGACAATCGCTCAGGTTGGACATTCTGTCCCTGATGGGGTGGATCACGAGGCCATGGTTGTTTTCCCAAGATGGGAGTTGTGAGAAACTCCCAACTGCAAAGATTCTTCTGCAGGACAATTGAGACCTGTTGGTTGCCTCCAGGACAATGATTGTGAGCAGAGTTCTAAGGATGGATGGCTGGGTAGCCAACCTCGCATTCCTATTCTCGCCACACAACAAGACAGGTTAGATCTGCTGGATCTGGGGGAGCAACCGAGGAGGCTGAGTTGAAATGGACTCTCCCGTGGATGTGTCCTAATATGATTTTGCGTCTATGGAGACCTTGGATTGAAGCGGTGGCACTGGGGCCCTGAAGGGTTCTCCTAAAGAGAGGCTTTCACACAGCTCCATCGTGCAAGTTTCCCATGTGGTAGATGAGATTTGTTCTGATGGGTGAGTCAAGAAACAGCCATATGCTATTATTGAAATCCAGGCCTCTGAGGAGAGATGCCTGGAAGCCAAACCAATGGATCCGATAGGTGCCTAGGGGCCGGTTCGTTCCTTTTTACCTCTGTCGACATCAGTCTACGGGACTGAGCGCCGGTAGGTGCTCAGATGGGCCCAGATTGCCCCTGTTTGTCCTGGGAAGCCACAAATATTGGGATGGCCTCAGGGACTTTGGAGGTTTATCCTATTAGTAGAGTTGTGGCCATTGGAATGGGCACATACAATTCCCTTGGAGAGGGCAAGCACAGTCGTCAGGTTTGGCTCCAGGGGCCTGAGCCTGTAGGGTGTGTAGGCCAGGGCTGTTTGGACAGTTGTCTGAAAACACAAACTCGGCTTATGTTTCGGGTCATAGGTATGGCAGGACTGATCTACAGACCATGAGGAGAACATTTCGGGATATGAAAAAAGGGCGAGTGTGAGGCTCTTGCTCAAGTTTTTCTTTCTGGATATCGTGTCAGACATGGTCGTGAAATTTCCGGGTGACTTCATGGGAAATGGACGTGTCTTACTCCCTGGGGGTTTGGCCTCCTCCAAAGAGTTTGGGGTCATTCTGTGGGATGGAAGAAGTCCGTTGTTCTGTTGTTGTTGATTGGTTTTCTTTTGATTTTCAAACTCAGGTGTCAAACCAAATGAGGGATTCCAGAGTAGAGCCCTGGGCAGGGGCGACTGGATAACCAGAAATCTGGTTAAAAATTGGAGCCTTGGGACATGTAAAGCCCATTATGACATCTAATGGTCCAGCCACTGAGAGGACGTACTAGAGGACAGGACTCACGCTGAGGATCACAATGCGTGTTTATGCCCTCGTCGCACTCAAGAATGGGCGTGGCCTCAGGGTGAATGCTGCTTTCTCCTACACTGAACGTTGGACAACATGCCAACCACAAGGTTTCTTGCCATGGGTAACGAAGAGTTCTGATTTCTGCATCACAGTCACCCCTGGGCAGTGACTGGAAATAAGGTCTAGGTTTTGAAGCCTGAAAACTGAGGTAGGGAAGAGATGATGACCTAAGGCCATGGCGGGTCTGATGTGCTCAGTGTGCGGTCAGCTGTCTGTGTGTTGGTCACGAGGTCAGGCTCAGGTCGTCAGACAGTGCATTAGTGCCCAGGTTAGACGATATATTTTGGGTGCATTCGAGTGCAGTGTAGGTTCTTATCTGAAGAACTCTTCAGGATATGAAGAATGAGCGAGTCTGAGGCGCGTGCTCAGGCTTTTGTCTCTGGATTTTTTTATCAGCGATGGCCGTGGAATGTTGGGGAGGCCTCATGGGCCATGGACGCATCTTGCTCTCTGTGTATTTGGCCCGATCCCAATTGTTTTTCGTCAATCTGTGGGATGGGAGGACTCCTTTCAGGTTTGTTACCTCAGGTGTCCCACCAAAAGAGGAATTCCAAAGCAGAGCCCTGGGGAAGAGTGAAGGGACAACCCGAACTACGGTTAAAAATTGGGGCCTAGGGGCATGGCAAGCCCAATATGCTGTCTCTCCATCCAGCCACTGAGAGGCCTTACCTGAGGACTGGGCTCAGGCTGAGGGTCACAATGTGTGTTTGTGACCAATGTGGCCCGCAAGCATGGGCGGGGGCCTCATGGGCCACACTGGTTTCAACTACACTGAACCTTGGACAACATGCCAACCACAAGGTTTCTTGCCCTGGGGAAAGAGTTCTGACTTCTGCGTCATTTTCAAACCCGTGCCGTGATTGGAGATAAGGTCTAGGTTCTGAAGCCTGAAAACCGAGGTTGAGAAGAGATGACGAACTAAGGCCATGACGGGTCTGATGTGCTCAGTGTGCGGCCAGCTGTCTGGGTGGGACCAGGAGGTCCAGGCTCAGGCTGTGTCAGAAAGGGCATTAGTGCCCAGGTCAGCCTATATATTTGGGGGTACAGCTGAATGGCGTGCAGGTTGATCCTCATTTGGGGTTTCTGGGTAGCCCCAGAGGGCAATGTTTTTCTTCTGGAGGGCAGGCAGAGTGCTGCATTGTAGTTTGGATTGCCAAACTGGAGGGACTGTGGGCCAGGAGTCTGAGGACGGATGTCTGAGAACCCAAGCTAGGCCTAGGATTCTGGGTGAGGGTATGGCAGGCACAATCTACAGGCCTGAATCGATATCTCGTGCATCTGAAGTCAGGGCGAGGATCAGACAATCGCTCAGGTTGGACATTCTGTCCCTGATGGGGTGGATCACGAGGCCATGGTTGTTTTCCCAAGATGGGAGTTGTGAGAAACTCCCAACTGCAAAGATTCTTCTGCAGGACAATTGAGACCTGTTGGTTGCCTCCAGGACAATGATTGTGAGCAGAGTTCTAAGGATGGATGGCTGGGTAGCCAACCTCGCATTCCTATTCTCGCCACACAACAAGACAGGTTAGATCTGCTGGATCTGGGGGAGCAACCGAGGAGGCTGAGTTGAAATGGACTCTCCCGTGGATGTGTCCTAATATGATTTTGCGTCTATGGAGACCTTGGATTGAAGCGGTGGCACTGGGGCCCTGAAGGGTTCTCCTAAAGAGAGGCTTTCACACAGCTCCATCGTGCAAGTTTCCCATGTGGTAGATGAGATTTGTTCTGATGGGTGAGTCAAGAAACAGCCATATGCTATTATTGAAATCCAGGCCTCTGAGGAGAGATGCCTGGAAGCCAAACCAATGGATCCGATAGGTGCCTAGGGGCCGGTTCGTTCCTTTTTACCTCTGTCGACATCAGTCTACGGGACTGAGCGCCGGTAGGTGCTCAGATGGGCCCAGATTGCCCCTGTTTGTCCTGGGAAGCCACAAATATTGGGATGGCCTCAGGGACTTTGGAGGTTTATCCTATTAGTAGAGTTGTGGCCATTGGAATGGGCACATACAATTCCCTTGGAGAGGGCAAGCACAGTCGTCAGGTTTGGCTCCAGGGGCCTGAGCCTGTAGGGTGTGTAGGCCAGGGCTGTTTGGACAGTTGTCTGAAAACACAAACTCGGCTTATGTTTCGGGTCATAGGTATGGCAGGACTGATCTACAGACCATGAGGAGAACATTTCGGGATATGAAAAAAAGGGCGAGTGTGAGGCTCTTGCTCAAGTTTTTCTTTCTGGATATCGTGTCAGACATGGTCGTGAAATTTCCGGGTGACTTCATGGGAAATGGACGTGTCTTACTCCCTGGGGGTTTGGCCTCCTCCAAAGAGTTTGGGGTCATTCTGTGGGATGGAAGAAGTCCGTTGTTCTGTTGTTGTTGATTGGTTTTCTTTTGATTTTCAAACTCAGGTGTCAAACCAAATGAGGGATTCCAGAGTAGAGCCCTGGGCAGGGGCGACTGGATAACCAGAAATCTGGTTAAAAATTGGAGCCTTGGGACATGTAAAGCCCATTATGACATCTAATGGTCCAGCCACTGAGAGGACGTACTAGAGGACAGGACTCACGCTGAGGATCACAATGCGTGTTTATGCCCTCGTCGCACTCAAGAATGGGCGTGGCCTCAGGGTGAATGCTGCTTTCTCCTACACTGAACGTTGGACAACATGCCAACCACAAGGTTTCTTGCCATGGGTAACGAAGAGTTCTGATTTCTGCATCACAGTCACCCCTGGGCAGTGACTGGAAATAAGGTCTAGGTTTTGAAGCCTGAAAACTGAGGTAGGGAAGAGATGATGACCTAAGGCCATGGCGGGTCTGATGTGCTCAGTGTGCGGTCAGCTGTCTGTGTGTTGGTCACGAGGTCAGGCTCAGGTCGTCAGACAGTGCATTAGTGCCCAGGTTAGACGATATATTTTGGGTGCATTCGAGTGCAGTGTAGGTTCTTATCTGAAGAACTCTTCAGGATATGAAGAATGAGCGAGTCTGAGGCGCGTGCTCAGGCTTTTTGTCTCTGGATTTTTTATCAGCGATGGCCGTGGAATGTTGGGGAGGCCTCATGGGCCATGGACGCATCTTGCTCTCTGTGTATTTGGCCCGATCCCAATTGTTTTTTCGTCAATCTGTGGGATGGGAGGACTCCTTTCAGGTTTGTTACCTCAGGTGTCCCACCAAAAGAGGAATTCCAAAGCAGAGCCCTGGGGAAGAGTGAAGGGACAACCCGAACTACGGTTAAAAATTGGGGCCTAGGGGCATGGCAAGCCCAATATGCTGTCTCTCCATCCAGCCACTGAGAGGCCTTACCTGAGGACTGGGCTCAGGCTGAGGGTCACAATGTGTGTTTGTGACCAATGTGGCCCGCAAGCATGGGCGGGGCCTCATGGGCCACACTGGTTTCAACTACACTGAACCTTGGACAACATGCCAACCACAAGGTTTCTTGCCCTGGGGAAAGAGTTCTGACTTCTGCATCATTTCAAACCCGTGCCGTGATTGGAGATAAGGTCTAGGTTCTGAAGCCTGAAAACCGAGGTTGAGAAGAGATGACGAACTAAGGCCATGACGGGTCTGATGTGCTCAGTGTGCGGCCAGCTGTCTGGGTGGGACCAGGAGGTCCAGGCTCAGGCTGTGTCAGAAAGGGCATTAGTGCCCAGGTCAGCCTATATATTTTGGGGGTACAGCTGAATGGCGTGCAGGTTGATCCTCATTTGGGGTTTCTGGGTAGCCCCAGAGGGCAATGTTTTTCTTCTGGAGGGCAGGCAGAGTGCTGCATTGTAGTTTGGATTGCCAAACTGGAGGGACTGTGGGGCCAGGAGTCTGAGGACGGATGTCTGAGAACCCAAGCTAGGCCTAGGATTCTGGGTGAGGGTATGGCAGGCACAATCTACAGGCCTGAATCGATATCTCGTGCATCTGAAGTCAGGGCGAGGATCAGACAATCGCTCAGGTTGGACATTCTGTCCCTGATGGGGTGGATCACGAGGCCATGGTTGTTTTCCCAAGATGGGAGTTGTGAGAAACTCCCAACTGCAAAGATTCTTCTGCAGGACAATTGAGACCTGTTGGTTGCCTCCAGGACAATGATTGTGAGCAGAGTTCTAAGGATGGATGGCTGGGTAGCCAACCTCGCATTCCTATTCTCGCCACACAACAAGACAGGTTAGATCTGCTGGATCTGGGGGAGCAACCGAGGAGGCTGAGTTGAAATGGACTCTCCCGTGGATGTGTCCTAATATGATTTTGCGTCTATGGAGACCTTGGATTGAAGCGGTGGCACTGGGGCCCTGAAGGGTTCTCCTAAAGAGAGGCTTTCACACACAGCTCCATCGTGCAAGTTTCCCATGTGGTAGATGAGATTTGTTCTGATGGGTGAGTCAAGAAACAGCCATATGCTATTATTGAAATCCAGGCCTCTGAGGAGAGATGCCTGGAAGCCAAACCAATGGATCCGATAGGTGCCTAGGGGCCGGTTCGTTCCTTTTTACCTCTGTCGACATCAGTCTACGGGACTGAGCGCCGGTAGGTGCTCAGATGGGCCCAGATTGCCCCTGTTTGTCCTGGGAAGCCACAAATATTGGGATGGCCTCAGGGACTTTGGAGGTTTATCCTATTAGTAGAGTTGTGGCCATTGGAATGGGCACATACATTCCCTTGGAGAGGGCAAGCACAGTCGTCAGGTTTGGCTCCAGGGGCCTGAGCCTGTAGGGTGTGTAGGCCAGGGCTGTTTGGACAGTTGTCTGAAAACACAAACTCGGCTTATGTTTCGGGTCATAGGTATGGCAGGACTGATCTACAGACCATGAGGAGAACATTTCGGGATATGAAAAAAGGGCGAGTGTGAGGCTCTTGCTCAAGTTTTTTTTTCTTTCTGGATATCGTGTCAGACATGGTCGTGAAATTTCCGGGTGACTTCATGGGAAATGGACGTGTCTTACTCCCTGGGGGTTTGGCCTCCTCCAAAGAGTTTGGGGTCATTCTGTGGGATGGAAGAAGTCCGTTGTTCTGTTGTTGTTGATTGGTTTTCTTTTGATTTTCAAACTCAGGTGTCAAACCAAATGAGGGATTCCAGAGTAGAGCCCTGGGCAGGGGCGACTGGATAACCAGAAATCTGGTTAAAAATTGGAGCCTTGGGACATGTAAAGCCCATTATGACATCTAATGGTCCAGCCACTGAGAGGACGTACTAGAGGACAGGACTCACGCTGAGGATCACAATGCGTGTTTTATGCCCTCGTCGCACTCAAGAATGGGCGTGGCCTCAGGGTGAATGCTGCTTTCTCCTACACTGAACGTTGGACAACATGCCAACCACAAGGTTTCTTGCCATGGGTAACGAAGAGTTCTGATTTCTGCATCACAGTCACCCCTGGGCAGTGACTGGAAATAAGGTCTAGGTTTTGAAGCCTGAAAACTGAGGTAGGGAAGAGATGATGACCTAAGGCCATGGCGGGTCTGATGTGCTCAGTGTGCGGTCAGCTGTCTGTGTGTTGGTCACGAGGTCAGGCTCAGGTCGTCAGACAGTGCATTAGTGCCCAGGTTAGACGATATATTTTGGGTGCATTCGAGTGCAGTGTAGGTTCTTATCTGAAGAACTCTTCAGGATATGAAGAATGAGCGAGTCTGAGGCGCGTGCTCAGGCTTTTGTCTCTGGATTTTTTATCAGCGATGGCCGTGGAATGTTGGGGAGGCCTCATGGGCCATGGACGCATCTTGCTCTCTGTGTATTTGGCCCGATCCCAATTGTTTTTCGTCAATCTGTGGGATGGGAGGACTCCTTTCAGGTTTGTTACCTCAGGTGTCCCACCAAAAGAGGAATTCCAAAGCAGAGCCCTGGGGAAGAGTGAAGGGACAACCCGAACTACGGTTAAAAATTGGGGCCTAGGGGCATGGCAAGCCCAATATGCTGTCTCTCCATCCAGCCACTGAGAGGCCTTACCTGAGGACTGGGCTCAGGCTGAGGGTCACAATGTGTGTGTTTGTGACCAATGTGGCCCGCAAGCATGGGCGGGGCCTCATGGGCCACACTGGTTTCAACTACACTGAACCTTGGACAACATGCCAACCACAAGGTTTCTTGCCCTGGGGAAAGAGTTCTGACTTCTGCGTCATTTCAAACCCGTGCCGTGATTGGAGATAAGGTCTAGGTTCTGAAGCCTGAAAACCGAGGTTGAGAAGAGATGACGAACTAAGGCCATGACGGGTCTGATGTGCTCAGTGTGCGGCCAGCTGTCTGGGTGGGACCAGGAGGTCCAGGCTCAGGCTGTGTCAGAAAGGGCATTAGTGCCCAGGTCAGCCTATATATTTGGGGTACAGCTGAATGGCGTGCAGGTTGATCCTCATTTGGGGTTTCTGGGTAGCCCCAGAGGGCAATGTTTTTCTTCTGGAGGGCAGGCAGAGTGCTGCATTGTAGTTTGGATTGCCAAACTGGAGGGACTGTGGGCCAGGAGTCTGAGGACGGATGTCTGAGAACCCAAGCTAGGCCTAGGATTCTGGGTGAGGGTATGGCAGGCACAATCTACAGGCCTGAATCGATATCTCGTGCATCTGAAGTCAGGGCGAGGATCAGACAATCGCTCAGGTTGGACATTCTGTCCCTGATGGGGTGGATCACGAGGCCATGGTTGTTTTCCCAAGATGGGAGTTGTGAGAAACTCCCAACTGCAAAGATTCTTCTGCAGGACAATTGAGACCTGTTGGTTGCCTCCAGGACAATGATTGTGAGCAGAGTTCTAAGGATGGATGGCTGGGTAGCCAACCTCGCATTCCTATTCTCGCCACACAACAAGACAGGTTAGATCTGCTGGATCTGGGGGAGCAACCGAGGAGGCTGAGTTGAAATGGACTCTCCCGTGGATGTGTCCTAATATGATTTTGCGTCTATGGAGACCTTGGATTGAAGCGGTGGCACTGGGGCCCTGAAGGGTTCTCCTAAAGAGAGGCTTTCACACAGCTCCATCGTGCAAGTTTTCCCATGTGGTAGATGAGATTTGTTCTGATGGGTGAGTCAAGAAACAGCCATATGCTATTATTGAAATCCAGGCCTCTGAGGAGAGATGCCTGGAAGCCAAACCAATGGATCCGATAGGTGCCTAGGGGCCGGTTCGTTCCTTTTTACCTCTGTCGACATCAGTCTACGGGACTGAGCGCCGGTAGGTGCTCAGATGGGCCCAGATTGCCCCTGTTTGTCCTGGGAAGCCACAAATATTGGGATGGCCTCAGGGACTTTGGAGGTTTATCCTATTAGTAGAGTTGTGGCCATTGGAATGGGCACATACAATTCCCTTGGAGAGGGCAAGCACAGTCGTCAGGTTTGGCTCCAGGGGCCTGAGCCTGTAGGGTGTGTAGGCCAGGGCTGTTTGGACAGTTGTCTGAAAACACAAACTCGGCTTATGTTTCGGGTCATAGGTATGGCAGGACTGATCTACAGACCATGAGGAGAACATTTCGGGATATGAAAAAAGGGCGAGTGTGAGGCTCTTGCTCAAGTTTTTCTTTCTGGATATCGTGTCAGACATGGTCGTGAAAATTTCGGGGTGACTTCATGGGAAATGGACGTGTCTTACTCCCTGGGGGTTTGGCCTCCTCCAAAGAGTTTGGGGTCATTCTGTGGGATGGAAGAAGTCCGTTGTTCTGTTGTTGTTGTTGATTGGTTTTCTTTTGATTTTCAAACTCAGGTGTCAAACCAAATGAGGGATTCCAGAGTAGAGCCCTGGGCAGGGGCGACTGGATAACCAGAAATCTGGTTAAAAATTGGAGCCTGGGGGACATGTAAAGCCCATTATGACATCTAATGGTCCAGCCACTGAGAGGACGTACTAGAGGACAGGACTCACGCTGAGGATCACAATGCGTGTTTATGCCCTCGTCGCACTCAAGAATGGGCGTGGCCTCAGGGTGAATGCTGCTTTCTCCTACACTGAACGTTGGACAACATGCCAACCACAAGGTTTCTTGCCATGGGTAACGAAGAGTTCTGATTTCTGCATCACAGTCACCCCTGGGCAGTGACTGGAAATAAGGTCTAGGTTTTGAAGCCTGAAAACTGAGGTAGGGAAGAGATGATGACCTAAGGCCATGGCGGGTCTGATGTGCTCAGTGTGCGGTCAGCTGTCTGTGTGTTGGTCACGAGGTCAGGCTCAGGTCGTCAGACAGTGCATTAGTGCCCAGGTTAGACGATATATTTTGGGTGCATTCGAGTGCAGTGTAGGTTCTTATCTGAAGAACTCTTCAGGATATGAAGAATGAGCGAGTCTGAGGCGCGTGCTCAGGCTTTTGTCTCTGGATTTTTTATCAGCGATGGCCGTGGAATGTTGGGGGAGGCCTCATGGGCCATGGACGCATCTTGCTCTCTGTGTATTTGGCCCGATCCCAATTGTTTTTTTCGTCAATCTGTGGGATGGGAGGACTCCTTTCAGGTTTGTTACCTCAGGTGTCCCACCAAAAGAGGAATTCCAAAGCAGAGCCCTGGGGAAGAGTGAAGGGACAACCCGAACTACGGTTAAAAATTGGGGCCTAGGGGCATGGCAAGCCCAATATGCTGTCTCTCCATCCAGCCACTGAGAGGCCTTACCTGAGGACTGGGCTCAGGCTGAGGGTCACAATGTGTGTTTGTGACCAATGTGGCCCGCAAGCATGGGCGGGGCCTCATGGGCCACACTGGTTTCAACTACACTGAACCTTGGACAACATGCCAACCACAAGGTTTCTTGCCCTGGGGAAAGAGTTCTGACTTCTGCGTCATTTCAAACCCGTGCCGTGATTGGAGATAAGGTCTAGGTTCTGAAGCCTGAAAACCGAGGTTGAGAAGAGATGACGAACTAAGGCCATGACGGGTCTGATGTGCTCAGTGTGCGGCCAGCTGTCTGGGTGGGACCAGGAGGTCCAGGCTCAGGCTGTGTCAGAAAGGGCATTAGTGCCCAGGTCAGCCTATATATTTGGGGTACAGCTGAATGGCGTGCAGGTTGATCCTCATTTGGGGTTTCTGGGTAGCCCCAGAGGGCAATGTTTTTCTTCTGGAGGGCAGGCAGAGTGCTGCATTGTAGTTTGGATTGCCAAACTGGAGGGACTGTGGGCCAGGAGTCTGAGGACGGATGTCTGAGAACCCAAGCTAGGCCTAGGATTCTGGGTGAGGGTATGGCAGGCACAATCTACAGGCCTGAATCGATATCTCGTGCATCTGAAGTCAGGGCGAGGATCAGACAATCGCTCAGGTTGGACATTCTGTCCCTGATGGGGTGGATCACGAGGCCATGGTTGTTTTCCCAAGATGGGAGTTGTGAGAAACTCCCAACTGCAAAGATTCTTCTGCAGGACAATTGAGACCTGTTGGTTGCCTCCAGGACAATGATTGTGAGCAGAGTTCTAAGGATGGATGGCTGGGTAGCCAACCTCGCATTCCTATTCTCGCCACACAACAAGACAGGTTAGATCTGCTGGATCTGGGGGAGCAACCGAGGAGGCTGAGTTGAAATGGACTCTCCCGTGGATGTGTCCTAATATGATTTTGCGTCTATGGAGACCTTGGATTGAAGCGGTGGCACTGGGGCCCTGAAGGGTTCTCCTAAAGAGAGGCTTTCACACAGCTCCATCGTGCAAGTTTCCCATGTGTAGATGAGATTTGTTCTGATGGGTGAGTCAAGAAACAGCCATATGCTATTATTGAAATCCAGGCCTCTGAGGAGAGATGCCTGGAAGCCAAACCAATGGATCCGATAGGTGCCTAGGGGCCGGTTCGTTCCTTTTTACCTCTGTCGACATCAGTCTACGGGACTGAGCGCCGGTAGGTGCTCAGATGGGCCCAGATTGCCCCTGTTTGTCCTGGGAAGCCACAAATATTGGGATGGCCTCAGGGACTTTGGAGGTTTATCCTATTAGTAGAGTTGTGGCCATTGGAATGGGCACATACAATTCCCTTGGAGAGGGCAAGCACAGTCGTCAGGTTTGGCTCCAGGGGCCTGAGCCTGTAGGGTGTGTAGGCCAGGGCTGTTTGGACAGTTGTCTGAAAACACAAACTCGGCTTATGTTTCGGGTCATAGGTATGGCAGGACTGATCTACAGACCATGAGGAGAACATTTTCGGGATATGAAAAAAAAGGGCGAGTGTGAGGCTCTTGCTCAAGTTTTTCTTTCTGGATATCGTGTCAGACATGGTCGTGAAATTTCCGGGTGACTTCATGGGAAATGGACGTGTCTTACTCCCTGGGGGTTTGGCCTCCTCCAAAGAGTTTGGGGTCATTCTGTGGGATGGAAGAAGTCCGTTGTTCTGTTGTTGTTGATTGGTTTTCTTTTGATTTTCAAACTCAGGTGTCAAACCAAATGAGGGATTCCAGAGTAGAGCCCTGGGCAGGGGCGACTGGATAACCAGAAATCTGGTTAAAAATTGGAGCCTTGGGACATGTAAAGCCCATTATGACATCTAATGGTCCAGCCACTGAGAGGACGTACTAGAGGACAGGACTCACGCTGAGGATCACAATGCGTGTTTATGCCCTCGTCGCACTCAAGAATGGGCGTGGCCTCAGGGTGAATGCTGCTTTCTCCTACACTGAACGTTGGACAACATGCCAACCACACAAGTTTCTTGCCATGGGTAACGAAGAGTTCTGATTTCTGCATCACAGTCACCCCTGGGCAGTGACTGGAAATAAGGTCTAGGTTTTGAAGCCTGAAAACTGAGGTAGGGAAGAGATGATGACCTAAGGCCATGGCGGGTCTGATGTGCTCAGTGTGCGGTCAGCTGTCTGTGTGTTGGTCACGAGGTCAGGCTCAGGTCGTCAGACAGTGCATTAGTGCCCAGGTTAGACGATATATTTTGGGTGCATTCGAGTGCAGTGTAGGTTCTTATCTGAAGAACTCTTCAGGATATGAAGAATGAGCGAGTCTGAGGCGCGTGCTCAGGCTTTTGTCTCTGGATTTTTTTTATCAGCGATGGCCGTGGAATGTTGGGGAGGCCTCATGGGCCATGGACGCATCTTGCTCTCTGTGTATTTGGCCCGATCCCAATTGTTTTTTTTTCGTCAATCTGTGGGATGGGAGGACTCCTTTCAGGTTTGTTACCTCAGGTGTCCCACCAAAAGAGGAATTCCAAAGCAGAGCCCTGGGGAAGAGTGAAGGGACAACCCGAACTACGGTTAAAAATTGGGGCCTAGGGGCATGGCAAGCCCAATATGCTGTCTCTCCATCCAGCCACTGAGAGGCCTTACCTGAGGACTGGGCTCAGGCTGAGGGTCACAATGTGTGTTTGTGACCAATGTGGCCCGCAAGCATGGGCGGGGCCTCATGGGCCACACTGGTTTCAACTACACTGAACCTTGGACAACATGCCAACCACAAGGTTTCTTGCCCTGGGGAAAGAGTTCTGACTTCTGCGTCATTTCAAACCCGTGCCGTGATTGGAGATAAGGTCTAGGTTCTGAAGCCTGAAAACCGAGGTTGAGAAGAGATGACGAACTAAGGCCATGACGGGTCTGATGTGCTCAGTGTGCGGCCAGCTGTCTGGGTGGGACCAGGAGGTCCAGGCTCAGGCTGTGTCAGAAAGGGCATTAGTGCCCAGGTCAGCCTATATATTTGGGGTACAGCTGAATGGCGTGCAGGTTGATCCTCATTTGGGGTTTCTGGGTAGCCCCAGAGGGCAATGTTTTTTTTCTTCTGGAGGGCAGGCAGAGTGCTGCATTGTAGTTTGGATTGCCAAACTGGAGGGACTGTGGGCCAGGAGTCTGAGGACGGATGTCTGAGAACCCAAGCTAGGCCTAGGATTCTGGGTGAGGGTATGGCAGGCACAATCTACAGGCCTGAATCGATATCTCGTGCATCTGAAGTCAGGGCGAGGATCAGACAATCGCTCAGGTTGGACATTCTGTCCCTGATGGGGTGGATCACGAGGCCATGGTTGTTTTCCCAAGATGGGAGTTGTGAGAAACTCCCAACTGCAAAGATTCTTCTGCAGGACAATTGAGACCTGTTGGTTGCCTCCAGGACAATGATTGTGAGCAGAGTTCTAAGGATGGATGGCTGGGTAGCCAACCTCGCATTCCTATTCTCGCCACACAACAAGACAGGTTAGATCTGCTGGATCTGGGGGAGCAACCGAGGAGGCTGAGTTGAAATGGACTCTCCCGTGGATGTGTCCTAATATGATTTTGCGTCTATGGAGACCTTGGATTGAAGCGGTGGCACTGGGGCCCTGAAGGGTTCTCCTAAAGAGAGGCTTTCACACAGCTCCATCGTGCAAGTTTCCCATGTGTAGATGAGATTTGTTCTGATGGGTGAGTCAAGAAACAGCCATATGCTATTATTGAAATCCAGGCCTCTGAGGAGAGATGCCTGGAAGCCAAACCAATGGATCCGATAGGTGCCTAGGGGCCGGTTCGTTCCTTTTTACCTCTGTCGACATCAGTCTACGGGACTGAGCGCCGGTAGGTGCTCAGATGGGCCCAGATTGCCCCTGTTTGTCCTGGGAAGCCACAAATATTGGGATGGCCTCAGGGACTTTGGAGGTTTATCCTATTAGTAGAGTTGTGGCCATTGGAATGGGCACATACAATTCCCTTGGAGAGGGCAAGCACAGTCGTCAGGTTTGGCTCCAGGGGCCTGAGCCTGTAGGGTGTGTAGGCCAGGGCTGTTTGGACAGTTGTCTGAAAACACAAACTCGGCTTATGTTTCGGGTCATAGGTATGGCAGGACTGATCTACAGACCATGAGGAGAACATTTCGGGATATGAAAAAAGGGCGAGTGTGAGGCTCTTGCTCAAGTTTTTCTTTCTGGATATCGTGTCAGACATGGTCGTGAAATTTCCGGGTGACTTCATGGGAAATGGACGTGTCGTGTCTTACTCCCTGGGGGTTTGGCCTCCTCCAAAGAGTTTGGGGTCATTCTGTGGGATGGAAGAAGTCCGTTGTTCTGTTGTTGTTGATTGGTTTTCTTTTGATTTTCAAACTCAGGTGTCAAACCAAATGAGGGATTCCAGAGTAGAGCCCTGGGCAGGGGCGACTGGATAACCAGAAATCTGGTTAAAAATTGGAGCCTTGGGACATGTAAAGCCCATTATGACATCTAATGGTCCAGCCACTGAGAGGACGTACTAGAGGACAGGACTCACGCTGAGGATCACAATGCGTGTTTATGCCCTCGTCGCACTCAAGAATGGGCGTGGCCTCAGGGTGAATGCTGCTTTCTCCTACACTGAACGTTGGACAACATGCCAACCACAAGGTTTCTTGCCATGGGTAACGAAGAGTTCTGATTTCTGCATCACAGTCACCCCTGGGCAGTGACTGGAAATAAGGTCTAGGTTTTGAAGCCTGAAAACTGAGGTTAGGGAAGAGATGATGACCTAAGGCCATGGCGGGTCTGATGTGCTCAGTGTGCGGTCAGCTGTCTGTGTGTTGGTCACGAGGTCAGGCTCAGGTCGTCAGACAGTGCATTAGTGCCCAGGTTAGACGATATATTTTGGGTGCATTCGAGTGCAGTGTAGGTTCTTATCTGAAGAACTCTTCAGGATATGAAGAATGAGCGAGTCTGAGGCGCGTGCTCAGGCTTTTGTCTCTGGATTTTTTATCAGCGATGGCCGTGGAATGTTGGGGAGGCCTCATGGGCCATGGACGCATCTTGCTCTCTGTGTATTTGGCCCGATCCCAATTGTTTTTCGTCAATCTGTGGGATGGGAGGACTCCTTTCAGGTTTGTTACCTCAGGTGTCCCACCAAAAGAGGAATTCCAAAGCAGAGCCCTGGGGAAGAGTGAAGGGACAACCCGAACTACGGTTAAAAATTGGGGCCTAGGGGCATGGCAAGCCCAATATGCTGTCTCTCCATCCAGCCACTGAGAGGCCTTACCTGAGGACTGGGCTCAGGCTGAGGGTCACAATGTGTGTTCGTGACCAATGTGGCCCGCAAGCATGGGCGGGGCCTCATGGGCCACACTGGTTTCAACTACACTGAACCTTGGACAACATGCCAACCACAAGGTTTCTTGCCCTGGGGAAAGAGTTCTGACTTCTGCATCATTTCAAACCCGTGCCGTGATTGGAGATAAGGTCTAGGTTCTGAAGCCTGAAAACCGAGGTTGAGAAGAGATGACGAACTAAGGCCATGACGGGTCTGATGTGCTCAGTGTGCGGCCAGCTGTCTGGGTGGGACCAGGAGGTCCAGGCTCAGGCTGTGTCAGAAAGGGCATTAGTGCCCAGGTCAGCCTATATATTTGGGGTACAGCTGAATGGCGTGCAGGTTGATCCTCATTTGGGGTTTCTGGGTAGCCCCAGAGGGCAATGTTTTTCTTCTGGAGGGCAGGCAGAGTGCTGCATTGTAGTTTGGATTGCCAAACTGGAGGGACTGTGGGCCAGGAGTCTGAGGACGGATGTCTGAGAACCCAAGCTAGGCCTAGGATTCTGGGTGAGGGTATGGCAGGCACAATCTACAGGCCTGAATCGATATCTCGTGCATCTGAAGTCAGGGCGAGGATCAGACAATCGCTCAGGTTGGACATTCTGTCCCTGATGGGGTGGATCACGAGGCCATGGTTGTTTTCCCAAGATGGGAGTTGTGAGAAACTCCCAACTGCAAAGATTCTTCTGCAGGACAATTGAGACCTGTTGGTTGCCTCCAGGACAATGATTGTGAGCAGAGTTCTAAGGATGGATGGCTGGGTAGCCAACCTCGCATTCCTATTCTCGCCACACAACAAGACAGGTTAGATCTGCTGGATCTGGGGGAGCAACCGAGGAGGCTGAGTTGAAATGGACTCTCCCGTGGATGTGTCCTAATATGATTTTGCGTCTATGGAGACCTTGGATTGAAGCGGTGGCACTGGGGCCCTGAAGGGTTCTCCTAAAGAGAGGCTTTCACACAGCTCCATCGTGCAAGTTTCCCATGTGGTAGATGAGATTTGTTCTGATGGGTGAGTCAAGAAACAGCCATATGCTATTATTGAAATCCAGGCCTCTGAGGAGAGATGCCTGGAAGCCAAACCAATGGATCCGATAGGTGCCTAGGGGCCGGTTCGTTCCTTTTTACCTCTGTCGACATCAGTCTACGGGACTGAGCGCCGGTAGGTGCTCAGATGGGCCCAGATTGCCCCTGTTTGTCCTGGGAAGCCACAAATATTGGGATGGCCTCAGGGACTTTGGAGGTTTATCCTATTAGTAGAGTTGTGGCCATTGGAATGGGCACATACAATTCCCTTGGAGAGGGCAAGCACAGTCGTCAGGTTTGGCTCCAGGGGCCTGAGCCTGTAGGGTGTGTAGGCCAGGGCTGTTTGGACAGTTGTCTGAAAACACAAACTCGGCTTATGTTTCGGGTCATAGGTATGGCAGGACTGATCTACAGACCATGAGGAGAACATTTCGGGATATGAAAAAAAGGGCGAGTGTGAGGCTCTTGCTCAAGTTTTTCTTTCTGGATATCGTGTCAGACATGGTCGTGAAATTTCCGGGTGACTTCATGGGAAATGGACGTGTCTTACTCCCTGGGGGTTTGGCCTCCTCCAAAGAGTTTGGGGTCATTCTGTGGGATGGAAGAAGTCCGTTGTTCTGTTGTTGTTGATTGGTTTTCTTTTGATTTTCAAACTCAGGTGTCAAACCAAATGAGGGATTCCAGAGTAGAGCCCTGGGCAGGGGCGACTGGATAACCAGAAATCTGGTTAAAAATTGGAGCCTTGGGACATGTAAAGCCCATTATGACATCTAATGGTCCAGCCACTGAGAGGACGTACTAGAGGACAGGACTCACGCTGAGGATCACAATGCGTGTTTATGCCCTCGTCGCACTCAAGAATGGGCGTGGCCTCAGGGTGAATGCTGCTTTCTCCTACACTGAACGTTGGACAACATGCCAACCACAAGGTTTCTTGCCATGGGTAACGAAGAGTTCTGATTTCTGCATCACAGTCACCCCTGGGCAGTGACTGGAAATAAGGTCTAGGTTTTGAAGCCTGAAAACTGAGGTAGGGAAGAGATGATGACCTAAGGCCATGGCGGGTCTGATGTGCTCAGTGTGCGGTCAGCTGTCTGTGTGTTGGTCACGAGGTCAGGCTCAGGTCGTCAGACAGTGCATTAGTGCCCAGGTTAGACGATATATTTTGGGTGCATTCGAGTGCAGTGTAGGTTCTTATCTGAAGAACTCTTCAGGATATGAAGAATGAGCGAGTCTGAGGCGCGTGCTCAGGCTTTTGTCTCTGGATTTTTTTTATCAGCGATGGCCGTGGAATGTTGGGGAGGCCTCATGGGCCATGGACGCATCTTGCTCTCTGTGTATTTGGCCCGATCCCAATTGTTTTTCGTCAATCTGTGGGATGGGAGGACTCCTTTCAGGTTTGTTACCTCAGGTGTCCCACCAAAAGAGGAATTCCAAAGCAGAGCCCTGGGGAAGAGTGAAGGGACAACCCGAACTACGGTTAAAAATTGGGGCCTAGGGGCATGGCAAGCCCAATATGCTGTCTCTCCATCCAGCCACTGAGAGGCCTTACCTGAGGACTGGGCTCAGGCTGAGGGTCACAATGTGTGTTCGTGACCAATGTGGCCCGCAAGCATGGGCGGGGCCTCATGGGCCACACTGGTTTCAACTACACTGAACCTTGGACAACATGCCAACCACAAGGTTTCTTGCCCTGGGGAAAGAGTTCTGACTTCTGCATCATTTCAAACCCGTGCCGTGATTGGAGATAAGGTCTAGGTTCTGAAGCCTGAAAACCGAGGTTGAGAAGAGATGACGAACTAAGGCCATGACGGGTCTGATGTGCTCAGTGTGCGGCCAGCTGTCTGGGTGGGACCAGGAGGTCCAGGCTCAGGCTGTGTCAGAAAGGGCATTAGTGCCCAGGTCAGCTATATATTTGGGGTACAGCTGAATGGCGTGCAGGTTGATCCTCATTTGGGGTTTCTGGGTAGCCCCAGAGGGCAATGTTTTTCTTCTGGAGGGCAGGCAGAGTGCTGCATTGTAGTTTGGATTGCCAAACTGGAGGGACTGTGGGCCAGGAGTCTGAGGACGGATGTCTGAGAACCCAAGCTAGGCCTAGGATTCTGGGTGAGGGTATGGCAGGCACAATCTACAGGCCTGAATCGATATCTCGTGCATCTGAAGTCAGGGCGAGGATCAGACAATCGCTCAGGTTGGACATTCTGTCCCTGATGGGGTGGATCACGAGGCCATGGTTGTTTTCCCAAGATGGGAGTTGTGAGAAACTCCCAACTGCAAAGATTCTTCTGCAGGACAATTGAGACCTGTTGGTTGCCTCCAGGACAATGATTGTGAGCAGAGTTCTAAGGATGGATGGCTGGGTAGCCAACCTCGCATTCCTATTCTCGCCACACAACAAGACAGGTTAGATCTGCTGGATCTGGGGGAGCAACCGAGGAGGCTGAGTTGAAATGGACTCTCCCGTGGATGTGTCCTAATATGATTTTGCGTCTATGGAGACCTTGGATTGAAGCGGTGGCACTGGGGCCCTGAAGGGTTCTCCTAAAGAGAGGCTTTCACACAGCTCCATCGTGCAAGTTTCCCATGTGTAGATGAGATTTGTTCTGATGGGTGAGTCAAGAAACAGCCATATGCTATTATTGAAATCCAGGCCTCTGAGGAGAGATGCCTGGAAGCCAAACCAATGGATCCGATAGGTGCCTAGGGGCCGGTTCGTTCCTTTTTAGCTCTGTCGACATCAGTCTACGGGACTGAGCGCCGGTAGGTGCTCAGATGGGCCCAGATTGCCCCTGTTTGTCCTGGGAAGCCACAAATATTGGGATGGCCTCAGGGACTTTGGAGGTTTATCCTATTAGTAGAGTTGTGGCCATTGGAATGGGCACATACAATTCCCTTGGAGAGGGCAAGCACAGTCGTCAGGTTTGGCTCCAGGGGCCTGAGCCTGTAGGGTGTGTAGGCCAGGGCTGTTTGGACAGTTGTCTGAAAACACAAACTCGGCTTATGTTTCGGGTCATAGGTATGGCAGGACTGATCTACAGACCATGAGGAGAACATTTCGGGATATGAAAAAAGGGCGAGTGTGAGGCTCTTGCTCAAGTTTTTCTTTCTGGATATCGTGTCAGACATGGTCGTGAAATTTCCGGGTGACTTCATGGGAAATGGACGTGTCTTACTCCCTGGGGGTTTGGCCTCCTCCAAAGAGTTTGGGGTCATTCTGTGGGATGGAAGAAGTCCGTTGTTCTGTTGTTGTTGATTGGTTTTCTTTTGATTTTCAAACTCAGGTGTCAAACCAAATGAGGGATTCCAGAGTAGAGCCCTGGGCAGGGGCGACTGGATAACCAGAAATCTGGTTAAAAATTGGAGCCTTGGGACATGTAAAGCCCATTATGACATCTAATGGTCCAGCCACTGAGAGGACGTACTAGAGGACAGGACTCACGCTGAGGATCACAATGCGTGTTTATGCCCTCGTCGCACTCAAGAATGGGCGTGGCCTCAGGGTGAATGCTGCTTTCTCCTACACTGAACGTTGGACAACATGCCAACCACAAGGTTTCTTGCCATGGGTAACGAAGAGTTCTGATTTCTGCATCACAGTCACCCCTGGGCAGTGACTGGAAATAAGGTCTAGGTTTTGAAGCCTGAAAACTGAGGTAGGGAAGAGATGATGACCTAAGGCCATGGCGGGTCTGATGTGCTCAGTGTGCGGTCAGCTGTCTGTGTGTTGGTCACGAGGTCAGGCTCAGGTCGTCAGACAGTGCATTAGTGCCCAGGTTAGACGATATATTTTGGGTGCATTCGAGTGCAGTGTAGGTTCTTATCTGAAGAACTCTTCAGGATATGAAGAATGAGCGAGTCTGAGGCGCGTGCTCAGGCTTTTGTCTCTGGATTTTTTATCAGCGATGGCCGTGGAATGTTGGGGAGGCCTCATGGGCCATGGACGCATCTTGCTCTCTGTGTATTTGGCCCGATCCCAATTGTTTTTTTCGTCAATCTGTGGGATGGGAGGACTCCTTTCAGGTTTGTTACCTCAGGTGTCCCACCAAAAGAGGAATTCCAAAGCAGAGCCCTGGGGAAGAGTGAAGGGACAACCCGAACTACGGTTAAAAATTGGGGCCTAGGGGCATGGCAAGCCCAATATGCTGTCTCTCCATCCAGCCACTGAGAGGCCTTACCTGAGGACTGGGCTCAGGCTGAGGGTCACAATGTGTGTTTGTGACCAATGTGGCCCGCAAGCATGGGCGGGGCCTCATGGGCCACACTGGTTTCAACTACACTGAACCTTGGACAACATGCCAACCACAAGGTTTCTTGCCCTGGGGAAAGAGTTCTGACTTCTGCATCATTTCAAACCCGTGCCGTGATTGGAGATAAGGTCTAGGTTCTGAAGCCTGAAAACCGAGGTTGAGAAGAGATGACGAACTAAGGCCATGACGGGTCTGATGCGCTCAGTGTGCGGCCAGCTGTCTGGGTGGGACCAGGAGGTCCAGGCTCAGGCTGTGTCAGAAAGGGCATTAGTGCCCAGGTCAGCCTATATATTTGGGGTACAGCTGAATGGCGTGCAGGTTGATCCTCATTTGGGGTTTCTGGGTAGCCCCAGAGGGCAATGTTTTTCTTCTGGAGGGCAGGCAGAGTGCTGCATTGTAGTTTGGATTGCCAAACTGGAGGGACTGTGGGCCAGGAGTCTGAGGACGGATGTCTGAGAACCCAAGCTAGGCCTAGGATTCTGGGTGAGGGTATGGCAGGCACAATCTACAGGCCTGAATCGATATCTCGTGCATCTGAAGTCAGGGCGAGGATCAGACAATCGCTCAGGTTGGACATTCTGTCCCTGATGGGGTGGATCACGAGGCCATGGTTGTTTTCCCAAGATGGGAGTTGTGAGAAACTCCCAACTGCAAAGATTCTTCTGCTGCAGGACAATTGAGACCTGTTGGTTGCCTCCAGGACAATGATTGTGAGCAGAGTTCTAAGGATGGATGGCTGGGTAGCCAACCTCGCATTCCTATTCTCGCCACACAACAAGACAGGTTAGATCTGCATGTCAAGCCCATTATGACATCTAATGGTCCAGCCACTGAGAGGATTTACTAGAGGTCAGGAATCACGCTTTGGCCACAATGCGTGTTTTATGCCCTCTCGGAGACTCTAGAATGGGCGTGACCTTAGGGTGAATGCTGGTTTCTCCTACACTGAACGTAGGACACACATGCCAACCACAAGGTTTCTTGCCATGTGTAAGCAGGAGTTCTGATTTCTGCATCAACAGTCACCCCTGGGCAGTGATTGGAGATAAGGTCTAGCTTCTGAAGCCTGAAAAACTGAGATAGGGCAGAGATGATGACCTAGGGGCCATGGCGGGTGTGATGTGCTCAGTGTGCGGTCAGCTGTCTGGGTGTTGCTAGGGGGTCCCGGCTCAGGTTGTGTCAGACAGTGCATTACTGCCCAGGTTAGACTATATAATTGGGGGTACATTCGAGTGCCGTGTAGGTTTATTCTCATTTAATGTGCCCGGACAGCTCATTAGGCAATATATTTTTTCTAGAGGGCAGGCAGAGTGCTGCAATGATGGTCCGGAATTGCCAAACTTGTGGGCTTCGGGGCCAGGAGTGTGAGGATGGAAGTCTGAGAACACAAGCTAGACTTGGGTTTCAGGGCGAGGGCACGGCATGTACCCCCTGAAGATCTGAAGCAATATCTCATGCTTCTGAAGACACAGCGAGGATCAGACGTTGGCTCAGTTTGGATTTTCTGTTCATGACGGCCCCTTCATGAAGGAAGCGGATTCTCGAGAGCGTGGAGGTTTTCCCACGTTGGGAGTGGTGGGATGCCCCCTCCTAGGATTCCTTCTGCGGGACAATTGAGACCTGTTGGACAGCTCCCCTAAATCCCATATGGATGAGTCCAGACCAACGTTCGAGGATGGATGCCTGGGAAGCCCACCTCGCATTCCAATTGTCTACTAGCGACAAGACAGTTTAGATCTGAGGGCTCTGCGGGAACAACCGGGGTGGCTGAGTTGAAATAGACTTTCCTGAGGATGGGTCTAATGAGTGTTTGTGTCCATGAGGGCCTTTGAATGGGGCTGTGGCACCGGGACCCTGAAGTATTCTCCTCAGCTTTTGACATAGCTCCCATGCACAAGTTTCCTTGTGGAGATGAGGTTTGTTCTGATGGGTGCCTCAGGAAAACCCCAATGCTGGTATTGGAAACCAGGCTTTTTGAGGAGACATGCCTGTAAAACAAAGCAATGGATCCGGTTTTTGGCCTAGGGTCCTGTCTGGTTCAATTTCTTCTCTGGGGACATCCATCTAGGGTATGAGTGGAGTTAGATGCTCAGCTGGTGTCAGACTGCCCTTTTTTGTCCCAGGCGACCTATATAATTGATTGGGATGGCCTCAGGGACTTTGGAGGGTTCTCCTAATTTGTACGATTTTGGACAATGGAATGGGCAGAATTCCCATGGATTGGGTAGGCACAGTCCTAATGTGTGGCTCCAGGGTCGCCAGCCTGGATGGTGTGTGGCCCAGGACTTTGAGGACAGAAGTCTAAAAACCCAAACTCAGCTTATGTTTGGGGACGTAGGTATGGCAGGCCCGATCTACAAACCATGAGAAGACATCTTCAGGATATGAAGAAAGTGCGAGTCTGAGGCGCTTGCTCAGGCTTTTGTCTCTGGATTTTTTTTCAGCGATGGCCGTGGAATGTCGAGGAGGCCTCATGGGCCATGGACGAATCTTCCTCTCTGTGGATTTGGCCCGATCCCAATTGTTTTTCGTCAATCTGTTGGATGGAGTACTCCTTTCAGGGTTGTTACCTCAGGTGTCCCACCAAAAGAGGAGTTCCAAAGCAGAGCCCTGGGGAAGAGTGAAGGGACAACCCGAACTACTATTGTTAAAAATTGGGGCCTATGGGCATGGCAAGCCCAATATGCTGTCTCTTCATCCAGCCACTGAGAGGCCTTACCTGAGGACTGGGCTAAGGCTGAGGGTCACAATGTGAGTTTGCCACCTATGTGGCCCGCGAGCAATGGCGGGGGCCTCATCGGACAAACAGGTTTCCACTACCCTGAACGTTGGACAACAAGCCAACCACAAGTTTCTTTCCATTGGGAAGGAGTTCTGATTTCTGTATCATTTTCAAACCTGGGCAGTGATTGGAGATAAGGTCTAGGATCTGAAACCTGAAAACCGAGGTTGGGAAGAGATAACGACCTAAGGCAATGGCTGGTCCTATGTGCTCAGTGGGCGGCAAGCTGTCTGGGTGGGGCCAGGAGGTCCAGGCTCAGGCTCTGTCAGAAAGGGCATTATTGCCCAGGTCAGCCTATATATTTTGTGTACAGCAAAGAGGCGTGCAGGTTGATCTTCATTTGGGGTTTCTGGGTAGCCCAGAGGGCAATGTATTTCTTTTGCAGGGCAGGTAGAGTGCTGCATTGTAGTTATGGATTGCCAAACTGGAGGGCTTGTGAGCCAGTAGTCTGTGTACAGAAGGCTGAGGACACAAGCTAGGCTTAGGTTTCTGGGTGAGGACATGGCAGGCACTATATACAGACCTGAATCGAGATCTCGTGCATCTGAAGTCAGGGTGAGGATCAGACTATTTCTCAGGTTGGAACTTAGGTCCCTGATGGCCCCTTCATGAAGGGGGGGTATCACGAGGCCATGGGGGTTTCTCACGATGGGAGTTGTGAGAAGCTCCCAACTGCAAAGATTCTTCTGCAGGAAAATTGATACCTGTTGTTTGGCTCCAGGCCAATGATTCTGAGCAGGGTTCTAAGGATGGATGGCGGGGTAGGCCACCTCGCATTCCAATTGTCTCCTAGCAACAAGACAAGTTAGATCTGCTGGATCTCGCGGAGCAACCGAATATGCTGAGTTGATTTGGGACTCTCCCGTGCATGTGTCCTAATATGATTTTGTGTCTATGGAGAACTTGGAATGAAGCGGTGGCACTGGGGACCTGAAGGGTTCTCCTAAAAAGAGGCTTTGACACACCTCCCACGTGCAAGTTTCCCATGTGTAGATGAGTTTTTTGTTCTGATGGGTGAGTCAAGAAACAATCATATGCTGGTACTGAAATCCAGGCCTCTGAGGAAGATGCCTGGAAACCAAAGCAATGGATCCGTTTAGGGCCTAGGGGCCTGTTCATTCCTTTTTACCTCTGGGGATATCAGTCTACGAGTCTGAGTGCAGGTAGGTTCTCAGATGGGCTCAGATTGCTCCTGTTTGTCCTGGGAAGCCACCACTATTGGGATGGCTTCAGGGACTTTGGAGGTTTATCCTATTAGTAGGGTTGTGGCCATTGGAATGGGCACACAGAATTCCCTTGGAGAGGGCAAGTACAGTCCTCAGGTTGGCTCCAGGGGCCTGAGCCTTTTGGGTGTGTAGGGCCTGGGCTGTTTGGACAGTTGTCTGAAAACATAAACTCGGATTATATTTCGGGTCATAGGTATGGCAGGAATGATCTACAGACCATGAGGAGAACACTTCAGGATATGAAAAAAAGGCGAGTGTGAGGCTCTTGCTCAAGTATTTATCTCTGGATATCGTGCCATTCATGGTCATGAAATATCCGGCTGACTTCATGGGAAATGGACGAGTCCTACTCTCTGGGGTTTTGGCTCCGTCCAAAGAGTTTGGGGTCATTCTGTGGGAAGGAAGAAGTCGTTTTTTTTTTTTTTTGTTGTTGTTGTTGTTTTGTTTTGTTTTTCAAAGTCAGTTGTCCCACCAAATGAGGGATTCCAGAGTAGAGACCTGGGGAGGGGCGATTGGACAACCAGACATCTGGTTTAAATTTGGGGCCTAGGGACATGTCGGGCCAGTATGGCATCTAATGGTCGAGCCACTGAGAGGACGTACTAGAGGACAGGACTCACGCTGAGGGTCACAATGATTGTTTATGCCCTCCTCGCACTCAAGAATGGGCGGGGTCTCAGGGTGAATGCTGGTTTCCCCTACACTGAACGTTGGACAACATGCCAACCATAAGGTTTCTTGCCATGGGTAAGGAAGAGTTCTGATTTCTGCAACACACACACTATGGGCAGTGATTGGAAATAAGGTCTAGGTTCTTAAGCCTGAAAACTGAGGTAGGGAAGAGATGATGACCTAAGGCCACGGTGGGTCTTATGGGCTCAAAGTGTGGTCAGCTGTCTGGGTGTTGCTCAGGAGGGTCCCGGCTCAGTGTGTGTCAGACAGTGCATTACTGCCCAGGTTAGACTATATAATTTGGGTATATTCGAGTGCCATGTAGGTTTATTCTCATTTAAAGTGCCCGGGCAGCTCATTGGGCAATATTTTGTTTCTAGTCGGCAAGCAGAATACTGAAATGATGGTCCGGAATTGCCAAACTTGTGGGCTTCGGGGCCAGGAGTGTGAGGACGGAAGTCTGAGAACACAAGCTAGGCTTAGGTTTCTGGGTGAGGACATGGCAGGCACAATCTACAGATCTGAAGCGAGATCTCGTGCATCTGAAGTCATGGTGAGGATCAGACGATCGCTCAGATTGGACCTTATGTCCCTGAGGCCACTTCATGAAGGGGGGGGGATCACGAGGCCATGGGTGTTTTCTCACGATGGGAGTTGTGAGAAGCTCCCAACTTCAAAGATTCTTCTGCAGGACAATTGAGAAGCTCCCAGCAGGGTTCTAAGGCTTTGACATCACTCCCACGTGCAAGTCTCCCATGTGTAGATGAGACTTGTTCTGGTGGGTGAGTCAAGAAACAGCCATATGCTGGTACTGGAATCCAGGCCTCTGAGGAGAGATGACTGGAAACCAAAGCAATGGATCCGATTAGGGCCTAGGGGCCTGTTCGTTGCTTTTTACCTCTGGGGATATCAGTCTACAAGTCTGAGTGCAGGTAGGTTCTCAGATGGGCTCAGATTGCTCCTGTTTGTCCTTGGAAGCCACCACTATTGGGATGGCCTCAAGGACTTTGGAGATTTATCCTATTAGTAGCGTTGTGGCCATTGGAATGGGCACACAGAATTCCCTTGGAGAGGGCAAGTACAGACCTCAGCTTGGCTCCAGGGGCCTAAGCCTGTAGGCTGTGTAGGCCAGGGCTGTTTGGACATTTGTCTGAAAACACAAACTCGGCTTATGTTTCGGGTCATAGGTATGGCAGGACTGATCTACAGACCATGAGGAGAACTCTTCGGGATATGAAAAAAGGGCGAGTGTGAGGCTCTTGCTCAAGTATTTATCTCTGGATATCATGGCATTCATGGTCATGAAATTTCCGGGTGACTTCATGGGAAATGGACGAGCCTTACTCCCTGGGGGTTTGGCCTAATCCAAAGAGTTTGGGTTCATTCTGTGGGACGGAAGAAGTCCGTTTTTTGTTGTTGTTGTTTTGTTTTGTTTTGTTTTTCAAACTCAGTTGTCCCACCAAATGAGGGATTCCAGAGTAGAGCCCTGGGGAGGGGCGAGTTGACAACCAGAAATCTGGTTAAATTTGGGTCCTAGGGACAGCTAGACTTGGGTTTCAGGGCGAGGGCACGACATGTATCCCCTGAAGATCTGAAGCAATATCTCATGCATCTGAAGTCACAGCGAGGATCAGACGTTGGCTCAGCTTGGATTTTCTGTTCATGACGGCCCCTTCATAAAGGGAGCCAAATCTCGAGGCCGTGGAGGTTTTCCCACGTTGGGTGTGGTGGGATGCCCTCTCCTAGGATTCCTTCTGTGGGATAATTGAGACCTGTTGGACAGCTCCAGGACATCCCATATGAATGAGTCCAGACCAACGTTCGAGGATGGATGCCTGGGAAGCCCGCCTCGCATTCCAATTGTCTCCTAGTGACAAGACAGTTTAGATCTGATGGCTCTGCGGGAGCAACCGGGGTGGCTGAGTTGAAATGGAATTTCCTGAGGATGGGTCTAATGTGTGTTTGTGTCCATGAGGGCCTTTAAATGGGGCGGTGGCACCGGGAACCTGAAGTATTCTCCTAAGCTTTTGACATAGCTCCCATGCAAAAGTTTCCTTGTGGAGATGAGGTTTGTTCTGATGGGTGCCTCAGGAAAACCCCAATGCTGGTATTGGAATCCAGGGTTTTGAGGAGACATGCCTGTAAACCAAAGCAATGGATCCGATTTTGGCCTAGGGTCCTGTCTGGTTCAATCTTCTTCTCTGGGGACATCCTTCTAGGGTATGAGTGGAGTTAGATGCTCAACTGGTGTCAGACTGACCTTTTTTGTCCGGGGCGACCTATACTATTGGGATGGCCTCAGGGACTTTGGAGGGTTCTTCTAATTTGTACGATTTAGAACAATGTAATGGGCAGAATTCCCCTGGATTGGGTAGGCACAGTCCATATGTGTGGCTCCAGGGTCCCCAGCCTGGAGGGTATGTGGCCCAGGACTTTGAGGACAGAAGTCTGAAAACACAAACTCAGCTTATGTTTGGGGACGTAGGTATGGCAGGCCTGATCTACAAACCATGAGAAGACATCTTCAAGATATGAAGATAGTGCGAGTCTGAGGCGCTTGCTTAGGCTTTTGTCTCTGGATTTTGTATCAGCTATGGCCGTGGAATGTCGAGGAAGCCTCATGGGCCATGGACGAATCTTGCTCTCTGTGGATTTGGCCCGATCCCAATTGTTTTTCGTCAATCTGTTGGATGGAGGACTCCTTTCAGGGTTGTTACATCAGGTGTCCCACCAAAAGCGGAATTCCAAAGCAGAGCCCTGGGGAAGAGTGAAGGGACAACACGAACTATGGTTAAAAATTGGGGCCTAGGGGCATGGCAAGCCCAATATGCTGTCTCTTCATCCAGCCACTGAGAGGCCTTACCTGAGGACTGGGCTAAGGCTGAGGGTCACAATGTGTGTTTGCTACCTATCTCGACCGCGAGCAATGGCGGGATCTCAAAGGACACACTGGTTTCCACTACACTGAACGTTGGACAACAAGCCAACCACAAGTTTTCCTGCCATCGGAAAGGAGTTCTGATTTCTGCATCATTTTCAAACCTGGGCAGTGATTGGAGATAAGGTCTAGGTTCTGAAGCCTGAAAACTGAGGTTGGGAAGGGATAATGACCTAAGGCCATGGGGGGTCTGAAGATCTCAGTTTGTAGTCAGCTGTCTGGGTGGGCCTAGGAGGTCCAGGCTCAGGCTGTGTCAGAAAGGGCATTATTGACTAGGTCATCCTATATATTTTGGGTATAGCCAAGTGTCGTGCAGGTTGTTCTTCATTTGGGGTTACTAGGTAGCCCCAGAGGGCAATGTATTTCTTCTGCAGGGCAGGTAGAGTGCAGAATTGTAGTTCTGGATTGCCAAACTGGAGGGCTAGTGAGCCAGTAGTCTGTGTACAGAAGTCTGAGGACACAAGCAAGGCTTAGGTTTCTGGGTGAGGACATGGCAGGCACAATCTACAGACCTGAACCGAGATCTCGTGCATCTGAAGTCAGGGTGAGGATCAGACGATCGTTCAGGTTGGACCTTATGTCCCTGATGGCCCCTTTATGAAGGAGGGGGGATCATGTGGCCATGGTGGTTCTCTCTCGATGGGAGTTCTGAGAAGTTCCCAACTGCAAAAATTCTTCTGCAGGACAATTGAGACCTGTTCGTTGGCTCCAGGCCAACGATTCCGAGCAGGGTTTTAAGGATAGATGGCGGGGTAGGCCACCTCACATTCCAATTGTCTCCTAGCAACAAGACAAGTTAGATCTGCTGGATCTCGCGGAGCAACCGAATACGCTGAGTTGAAATGGACTCTCCTGTGGATGGGTCCTAATGTGTTTTTGTGTCTATGGAGACCTTGTAATGGGGCAGTGGCACACAGGCCCTGAAGGATTCTCCTAACTGGAGGTTTTGAGACATCTTCAAAGGATAATTTTCCCATGTGGAGAAGAGATTTGTTCTGATTGCTGCCTCATGAAATCCCCCATATGCTAATATTGGAAACCAGGCCTCTGAGGAGAGATACCTGTAACCGAAAGCAATGAATCTGATTCAGGCCTAGGGGCCTGTCTGATTCAATCTTCTTCTCTGGGGACATCCATCTACGCTGAGTAGAGGTAGATGCTCAGCTGGTTTCAGATGACCCTTGTTTGTCCTGGGCGGCCTACATTATTGGGATGTCCTTGGGGACTCTGGAGGTTTTTCCTAATTTGTACGATTGTGGACAATGGAATGGGCAGAATTCCCGTGGTATGGACAGGCACAGTCCTGATGTGTGGCTCCAGGGGCCCCAGCCTGAAGGGTCTGTGGGCCAGGAATGTGGGGACAGAAGTCTGAAAAACACAAACTCGGCTTAGTTTGGGAAGTAGGTATGGCAGGCCCGATCCACAGACCGTGAGGAGAACTCTTCGGGATACGACAAAAGAGCGAGTGTGAGGCGCTTGCTCAGACTTTTGTCTCTGGATTTGTTGTCAACGATGGCTGTGGAATCTCGGGGAGGCCTCATGGGCCATGGACGAGACTTCCTCTCTGTGAATTTGGTCCAATCCCAATTGTTTGGGGTCAATCTGAAGGAAGGGAGGAGTCCTTTTAGTTTTGTTACCTCAGGTGTCCCACCAAAAGAGGGATTCCAAAGCAGAGCTCTGGGGAGGGATGAATGGACAACCCGAACAATCCAACTGGGGTGAGGTCGAGAACCGAGCAGGTTGATCCTCATTTGGGGTTTATGGAGATCCCCATAGAGCAACGTTTTTCCTCTGGAGGGCCAGCATAGGGCTGCATTTTGGTTCCAGAATTCCAAGTCTTGAGGACATGTTTGCCAGGAGTGTGAGGAAGGAAGTCTGAAAACACAAGGTAGCACGAGGTTTGGGCCCACTGTGCAGAGGCTGAATCGCGATCTCCTGCATCTGAGGTCAGGGCGAGTATCAGATGTTGCCTCAAGCTGGAGTTTGTGTCCATGACGGCCCCTTCCTGAAGGGGGTGGGGGCGTCATGAGGCCAGGGAGGTTTACCTACGCTGGGAGTTGTGAGCTGCTCCAAACTTCAAAGTTTCCTTCTTCAGGACATTTGAGTACTATTGGATGGTTCCAGGATGCCCCATACAGAAAGACTCGAGAGGAGGGGCCTAAGCATGGATGCCGAGAAACGCCAACTCACCTTCCCATTGCCTGGTCAAGACAAGGCACCCTCAATCTGCGGGCTCTTGGGTGAGCTACCCAGAAGGCTGAGTTTAAATGGACTTTCCTGAGGATGAGTCATAATGTGGGTTGGTGGCCATGGAGACCTTGGAATGTGGCAGTAGCTAAGGGACTCTGCAGGATTCTCCAACCCGAAGGGTTTGACACAACTCCAACAAGGAAGCTTTCCATGCGGAGATGATAGGTTTTCTGTCTGGTGCCTCAAGATAGCTCCGTATGCTGGTTTCGAACCCAGGCCTCTGAGGAGTGATACCTGGACACCAAAGCAAGAGTTCATAATAGGGCCTAGGGGCCTGTCTGGTTCAATCTTCTGTCTCTGCGGATATCAGTCTGTGTGTCTGCATGGAGGTAGTAGTTGCTCAGCTGGTGTCATAATGCCCCTGTTTGTCCAGTGCGGCTTGCAGTCGTGGGATGTCCTTGGGGACCTTGAGGTTTCTACTATTTTGTAGAGTTGTGGCCAATGGAACGGGCAGTTTCTTAGGAGAGAGCAGGCACAGTTCTGTGGTGTGGCTCCAGAGACCCCAGCCTGGAGGCGGTGTGGGCCACGGCTGTGCAGACAGACATCCAAAAACCCAAACTCAGCTCACGTTTGGGGCCGAGGTTATGGCAGGCCTGATCTACAGTCCGTGAGGGGAGATCCTCTGGATATGAAAGAAGGGTGAGAGGGAGGCAGTCGCTCAGTCTTTTGTCTCTGGATATTTTGTCCACAATGGCCGTTTAATGTAGGAGTTGCCTCATGGGTCGTAGAAGTCTCCCTCTCTGGTAGTTTGTCCAGCCCCCAAGAGTTTGGGGGTCATTCTGTGGGAAGGGAAGAGTCCTGTTTTCTGCTTCATGTGTCCCCCCAGTAGAGGGATTCTGGAGCATAGCAGTGCGTACTGACAACTGGAATACTCGCTCTCTGGTTAAGCCTGGGGGCATATCGATATGACAAGCCCCATATGCAGGATCTTGGTCCAGCCACTGAGAGGCGTTACTTTAATACGGGACTCACGCTACAGGTCACAATGCATGTCTGTGCCCTAGGCGGCACTCAAGCACTGGCGTGGCCTTTCCGACAATGCAGGTTTTCCCACATTGAACGTTGGACAACATGCCAACCACAAGGTTTCTGGCCATGGGGGAAGGAGGAATTCTAATTTCTGCATCACGTTCACCCCTGGGCAGTGATTGGAGATAAGGTCTAGGTTCTGAAGCCTGAAAACCGAGGTTGGGAAGAGATGACGAACTACAGCCATAGCGGGTCCCTTGTGTCCAGGTTGGAGCCAGCTGTCTAGGTGTCGTTTGGGATGTCTTGTCTCAGGCTGTGCCAGACAGGGCATTACTATTCAGGGTAGGCTGTATAATTGCTTTATAGTCGAGCGGCATGCATTAGATAATCATTTGGGGTTTCTTATTAGCAGCATAGGGCAAAGTTTTTCTTCTGGAGGGCAGGCAGAGTGCTGCATTGTGGCTTCGGAATTCCCAAACTGGAGGGCTTGTGGGCCAGGAGAGTGAGGACGGAAGTCTGAGAACACAAGCTAGGCTTAGGTTTCGGGGAATGGACATGGCAGTCACACTCTGCAGAGCTGAATTGAGATCTCATGAGTCTGAAGTCAGGTCGAGGATCAGACTTTGGCTCAGGTTGGAGTTTCTGTCCATGTTGGCCCCTTCATGAAGGGGTGGGCATTATGAGGCCATGGGGGTTTTCCCACTATTAGAGATGTGAGATGCTCCAAACCGCAAGGATTCCTTCTGTGGGACAATTAAGATTTGTTGGATGGCTCCAGGACGTCTCCTAAGGTATTTTTCCAGAGCAGGGTTCTAAGTATGGATGCCTGGGCAGACAGCCTCAATTCCAATTGTCTCCTAGCAACAAGAAACGTTTGATCTGCTGGCTTGGGGTAGCATCAGAGGGGGCTGAGTTGGAATGGACTTTCCTGAGGATGGTCTTAAATGAGTTTAATGGACTTTCCTAGGATGGTCTTAATATTGGTTTGAGTCCATTGAGACCTTGGTATGGGGCAGTGGCACCAGGGCCCTGAAGGATTCTCCTAACCAGAGGTTATAACAAAGCTCCAATGAGCAAGTTTTCCATGGGGAGACGAGATTTGTTCTTATTGGTGCCTCAGGAAACCACCATTTGCTGGTATTGGAAATGAGGCCTCTGAGGAGAGATGCCTGGAAACCCAAGCAATGGATCTGATTAGGGCCTAGGGGCCTGTCCGGTTCAATATTCTTCTCTGGGGACATCTTTTGTCTGAGTGGAGGTAGTTGCTCAGCTGGTTTGAGATCACACCTGTTTGTCCTGGGCGGCCTACACTATTGGGATGGCCTCGGTAACTTTGGAGGTTTTTCCTAATTTGCAAGGTTGTGGCCAATGGAATGGGAAGAATTCTCTTGAAAGGGAAGCACAGTCCTGAGGTGTGGCTCCAGGGACCCAAGTGTGGAGCGTGTGTGGTCCAGGGCTATTTGGACAAAAGTTTGAAAACACAAACTCCACTTAGGTTTGGGTCTGTAGGTATGGCCGGCCCGATATATAGACCGTGAGGAGAACTCTTCGGGATATGAACAAAGGGCGAAAGTGAGGTGCTTGCTCATGCTTATTTTTTTCTAGATAGGTGTCACCGATTGCCATGGAATGTCCGGGTGTCCTCATGGGCCATCGATGAGGCTCCCTTTCTGGGGATTTGACCCAATCCCAAGATTTTGGGGTCATTCTGTGGGAAGGGAGGAGGCCTTTCTGTTTTTTTTTTTTTTTTTTTTTTACCTCAGGTGGACCACCAAAAGAGGGATTCCACAGCAGAGTCCTGGGGAGGGGCGACTGGACAACCAGAACTCTGGTAAACATTGGGACCTAAGAACAAGGCAAGCCCCATATGTGGGCTCTTGGTCCAGACACTGAGAGGCCTTCCTTGAGCATAGGGCTCACATTGAGTTTCACAATGTGTTTTTGTGCCCAAGGAGCCCCTCAAGTCAGGGCGTGGCCTAATGTACCATGCTGGTTTCTCCTACACTGAACGTTGCACAATATGGCAACCACAAGTTTTCTGGCCATGGGGAAGAAGGAGTTCTAATTTCTGCAACACTTTCACTCCTGGACTGTGATTGGATTTAAGGTCTAGGTTCTGAAGCCTGAAAACTGAGGTTGGGAAGAGATGAAGACCTAAGGCCATGGTGTGACTTATGTGCTCAGTGTTCGGCCAGCTGGTGAGTGTGGGTTGGGAGGTGCAGGCTCAGGCTTTGGCAGACAGGGAATTAGTGCCCAGGCTAGATTGTATCATTGGGGTGCAGTCGAGTTTCGTGCAGGTTGGTACTCATTTGTGGTTACTGGGTAGCCCCAGAGGGCACGTTTTTTTTTCTTCTGGAATGAAGACACAGTGCCACATAGTGGCTCCAGAATTCCCAAACTGGAAGGCTTGTGGGCCAGGAGTGTGAGGAAAAAATTCTGAGAACACAAGCCAGACTTAGATTTCGGGGTGAGGGGACGGCATGAACCCTCTGCAGAGATGATTCGAGATCCCGTGTACCTGAAGACAGAGCTAGGATCAGACGTTGGCTCAGGTTGGAGTTTCTGTCCATGACGGCCCCTTCATGAAGGGGTGGGTGTCACGAGGCCATGGAGGTTTTCCCACAATGGGAATTGTGAGATGCTCCAAACCGCAATGATTCCTTCCGTGGGACAGTCGAGACCTGCTGGATGGCTCCAGGACATCCCATAAGGAAGTTATTCAGAGCAGGGTTCTAAGGATGGATGCCTGGGCAGCCGGCCTCCCATTCCAGGTGTCTCATAGCGCCAAGGCAAATTCGATCTCTGCTGGATCTAGGGGAGTAACCGAGGCGGGTGTGTTGAAATGGGTGAGTTGAGGATGGGTCATATTGTGCATTTGTGTCCATGGAGACCTTGGAATGGGGTGCTTGATCCGGGGCCTTGAGGGATGTTCATAACCGGAGGTTTTGATGGAGCTCTAAAGAGTACGTTTCCTATGTAGAGAAGAGAATTGTTTTGATGAGTGCCTAAGGAATCTCCCATATGCTGGTATTGGAAACCAGGCCTCTGAGGAGAGATGCCTGGAAACAAAAGCAATGGATATGATTAGGGCCTAGGTGCCTGTCCGTTTCAATCTCTTTCCTGGGGATACGTGTCTATGGATCTGAGGGGAGGTAGTTGCTCGGCTTGTGTCAGATCGCCCCTGTTTGTCCTGGGCAGCGTATAATATTGGGAATGGCCTCGGGATTTTGGAGTTTCTCCTAATCTATAGGGTTGTGGCCAATGGAATGGGCAGAAATCCCCTGGAGAGGGCAGGCACAGTTCTGAGTTTGGCTCTAGCGGCCCAGCCTTGAGGGTGTGTAGGTCAGGCCTGTGGGGACAGAAGTCTGAAAACACAAATTCCGCTTAGGATTGGGGACATAGGTATGGCACGCCCAATCTACAGACCGTGATAACACTTCAGGATATGAAAAAGGGTGAGTTTGAGGTGCTTGCTCAGGTTTTGTCTCTGGATTTGGGTCAACAATGTGGGTCGAATGCTGGCGTGGCCTCATGGGTTGTGGACGGCTTTCCTTCTCTGAGGATTGGACCCAATCCCAAGAGTTTGCGTACATTCTGTGGGATGGGAGGTGTCCTTTCTGTTTTTTTTATTTTATTTTATGTACCTCATGTGTGCCAATAAAAGAGGGATTCCCGAGCAGAGTCCTTGGTAAAGACAACTGGATAACCCCACCTCTGTTTAAGTTTGGGGGACTAGGGGCATGGCAAGTCCAATATGTGGGCTCTTGATTCAGACACTGAGAGGTCTTCCTTGAGGACAGGGCTCATGCTGAGGGTCACAATGACTATTTGTGCCAAACAAGGCCCTCAAGCATGGGAAGGGCCTCATGGGCCACGCTGGATTCTCCTACACTGAACGTTGGAGAATATGCCAACCACAAGGTTTCCGGCCTTGGCGAAGGAAGAGTTGTGATTTCTGCATCACGTTCACCCCTGGACAGTGATTGGAATTTAGGTCTAGGTTCTAAAACCCGAAAACCGAGGTTGGGAAGAGATGAAGACCTAAGGACCTGATGGGTACAATGAGCTCAGTGTGTGGCTAGCTGTTGAGCGTAGGTCTGGAGGTGTGGGCTCATGCTGTGTTAGACAGGGCATTAGACAGGGTAGACTGTATATTTGGGGTGCAGTCGAGTGGCGTTCAGTTGATCCTCATTCGGGTTTCTAGGTAGCTCCATAAGGCAACGTTTTCTTCTGGAGGGCAGGCAGAGTGCTGCATTGTGGCCCCAGTATTGCCAAACTGTAGGGCTTTTGGGCCAGGGGTGAGAGGACGGTAGTCTGAGAACACAAGCTAGGCTTAATTTTTGGGGTGAGGGCACAGAAGGCACACTCTGCAGACCTGAATCAAGATCTCATGCACCTGAAGCCAGGGCGAATATCAGACGTTTGCTCAGGTTGGAGTTTCTGTCCATGATGGCCCCTTTATAAAGTGGAGCGTCTCAAGAGGCCATGAAGATTTTCCCACAATGGGAGTTGTGAGATGCACCAGACTGCAAAGATTCCTTCTGTGGGACACTTGAGACCTGTTGGATGGCTCTAGGATGTCCCATATGGAACGACTCCAGAGTAGGGTTCTAAGGATGGATGCCTGGGCAGCCCGCCTCCCATTCTAGTTGTCTCCTAGCAACAAGGCAGGTTTGATCTGCAGGCCCTGGGGGAGAAACCAAGGGGGATGAGTTGACATGGACTCTACCGAGGATAGATCATAATGTGGGTTTAAGTCCATGGAGACCATGGAATGGGGCGCTTGATCCGGGGCCCTGAAAGATTCTCCTAAACAGAGGATTTTATAGAGCTCCAAAGAGTACATTTCCTATGTGGAGACGAGATTTTTCTATGAGTGCCTCAGTAATCCCCCATATGCTGGTATTGGTAAACAGGCCTCTGAGGAGAGATGCCTGGAAACAAAAGCAATGGATCTTATTAGGGCCTAAGTGCCTGTCCAGTTCAATCTTATTCTATGGGGATATCTGTCTCTGGGCCTGAGTGGAGGTAGTTTCCTAACTTGTGAAAGGTCATCCCTGTTTGTCCTGGGCAGCCAACACTATTGGGATGGCCTCGGGGAGTTTGGAGGTTTCTCCTAATCTATAGGGTTGTGGCCAATGGAAATGGCAGAATTCCCCTGGAGAAGGAAGCCACAGTCCTCAGGTGTGGCTCCAGGGGCCCCAGCTTGGATGGTGTGTGGGCCAGGACTGTGGGGACAGAAGTCTGAAAACACAAACTCAGCTTAGGTTTGGGGATGTATGTATGAAGGCTCGATCTACAGACCGTGAGAATTTTCCGGGCTATGAACAAAGGGCGAGTATGTGGCGTTTGCTCAGGCTTTTGTCTCTGGATTTTGTGCCTACGGTGGCCGTGGAATGTCGGGGTGTCCTCAAGGGCCATGGACAAGTCTTTCTCTGGTGATTTGGCCTGATTCCAAGTGGTTGGGATCATTCTGTGGATGGGAAGAGTCCTTTCTGTATTTTTTTTATTTTACCTCAGGTGTCCCACCAAAGTGGGATTCCAGAGCAGTGCCCTGAGTAGGGGTGACTAGACATCTCTAACTCTGGTTGAGATTGGGGGACTAGGGGCTTGGCAAGCCCCATATGTGGGCTGTTGTTCCAGACACTAAGAGGCTTTACATGAGGATAAGGCTCAAGCTGAGGGTCACAATGTGTGTTTGTGCAAACTGTAGCCCTCAAGGATAGGTGGGGCCTCATAGTCCATGGTGCTTTCTCCTACAATGAACGTTGGACCACATGCCAACCACAAGGTTTCTTGCCATGGCGAGAAGAAGTTCTGATTCTTGTATCACTTTCACTCCTGAGCACTGAGTGGAGATAAGGTCTAGGTTCTGAAGGTGAAAACTGAGGTTGGGTAGCGATGATGGCAGAAAGCCATTGTGGGTTTGATATGCTCAGTGTACGGCCAGCTGTCTGGGTGTTGGACTGGAGGTCTGCCTTCAGGCTTTGTCAGACAGGGCTTTAGTGCACAGGCTAGATTTTATAATTGGGGTATGGTCGAGTGCCATGCAGGTTGTTACTCATTTGGCATTTCTGGTTAGCCCTATAGGGCAACATTTTTCTTCTGGAGGGCAGGCAGAGTGCTGCATTGGGTCTCCAGAATTGCCAAACTGGAGGGGTGTGGCCAGGATTGTGAAGACGGAAGTCTGAGAACACAAGTTAGGCTTAGGTTTCGGGGCGAGGGCACAGCAGGCACACTCTCAAGTGCTGAATCGAGATCTCGTGCTTCTGAATTCAGGGCGCAGATCAGACTTTGGCTTAGGATGGAGTTTCTGTCCATGATGGCCCATTTATGAAGGTTTGGGTCATCATGAGGAAATGGAGGTTTTCTCACAGTGGGATTGTGTGATGCTTCAAACCACAAGGATTCATTCTGCGAGACAGTCAAGAGAGGTTGGTTGGATTCAAGACGTCCCATAAAGAAATTCTCCAGAGCAGGGTTCTAAGGATGGATGCCTGGGCAGCCCACCTCGCATTCCAACTGTCTCCTTGTGACAAGGCAGGTTTGATCTGCTGGCTCTGGGTGAGCAGCCAAGGGCGCTGATTTGAAATGGACTCTCCTGAGGATGGATCATAATGTAAGTTTGTGTCCTTGGAGACCTTGGAATTGGGCCATGGTGCCAGCGCCCTGAAGGGTCCTCCTAACCTGAGGTATTGACACAGCTCCAAAGAGCAAGTTTCTCATGTGGAGATGAGATCTGTTCTGATTGTTTCCTTAGGAAACCCCCATATTCTGATATTGGAAACCAGGCCTCTGAGGAGAGATACATAGAAACCAAAGCAATGGATCAGAAGTTGGCTCAGGTTGGAGTTTCTGTCCATGATGGCCCCTTTATAAAGGGGAGCATCTCATGAGGCCATGTAGGTATTCCCACGATAGGAGTTGTGAGATGCTCCAATCTGCAAGTATTCCTTCTGCAGGACAGTCAAGACCTGTTGGAAGGCTCCCAGGACATCCCATATGGAACGGCGCCCGAGCAGGATTCCAACGATGGATGCCTAGAGAGTCTGCTTTGCATTCAAGTTGTCTCCTAGCGACAAGGCAGGTTTGATATTTTGGCTCTGGGGGAGTAATCAACGGGGCTGAGTTGAAATGTACTCTCCTGCCGAATGGTCATAATGCGGGTTTGTGTCCATGGAGACCTTGGAATAGGGCGGTGGCTCCGGTTACCTGAAGCTTTCTCCTAACTGGAGGTTTTTACAGAGCTCCAAAGGATAAGTTTCCCATGTGGAGACAAGATTTGTTCTGATTGGGTATCTCTGGAATCCCCCATATGCTGGTATTGGAAAACAGGCGTCAGAGGAGAGATGCTTAGAAACAAAAGCAATGGAACCAATTACGTTCTAGGGGCCTGTCCAGTTTAATACCTTTCTCTTGGGATATCTGTCTACGGGTGAGTTGAGGTCGTTGCTCAGCTTGTGACAGATCACCCCTCTTTGTACTGGGCGGCCTACACTATTGGAATGGCCTCTGGGACTTTGGAGAGGTTTCTCCTAATCTGTAGGGTTGTGGCCAATGGAATGGGAAGAATTTCCTTGGAGAGGGCAGGCACAGTCCTGAGCTGTGGCTCCAGGGGCCTCAGCCTGTTGGGTGTGTGGGACAGGGATGTCAGGATAGAAGTCTGAAAACACGGTTTGGTGACGTAGGTATGGCAGGCCCGATCTACAGACTATGAGGAGAATTTTTGGGGCTATGACCTAAGGGTGAGGCTTATGTCTCTGGATTTTGTGTCAATAGTGGCCGTGGAATGTCAGGCTGGCCTCTTGGGCCATGGAGGAGTCTTTCTCTCTGGGGATGGCCTGATCCCAAGTGATTGGGGTCATTCTGTGGGTGGGAGGAATCCTTTCCGTGTTTACTTACCTCAAATGTCCCACCAAAGAGGGATTCCAGAGCAGAGCCCTGAGTAGGGGTGACTAGATGTCTCTACCTCTGGTTAAGATTGGGTGACTTGGGGCATGGCAGGCCCCATATGTGGGCTCATGGTCCAGCCACTGAGAGGCTTTACTTGAGGACAGGGTTCAAACTGAGGGTCCAAATGTGTGTTTGTGCCCACCGCAGCTCTTAAGCATGGGCAGGGTCTCAGGGACCCTACACTACCCTCAGGGGCCCTACTACTACTCCTGTAGGCCCTACAGGGTTCCTACACTTAACTTTGGATAAGATGCCAACCACAAGATTCTGGCGTGAGGGAAGGAGGAGTTATGATTTCTGCATCACGTTCACCCATGGGAAATGAGTAGAGATAAGGTCTAGGTTTCTGTAGCCTGAAAACCAGTTTGGAAAGAGATGGCAACCTGAGGCCATGGCGGTTCAGATGTTCTCAGTGTACGGAAAGCTGTCTGGGTGTCGGTTGGGAATTCAGGCCTCAGGTTGTGTCAGAAAGGGCATTAGTGCACAGGCTAGACTATATAATTGGTGTACAGTTGAGTGGCATGCAGGTTTATCCTCATTTGCGGTGTCTGGGTAGACCCATAGGGCAACGTTTTTCTTCTAGAGGGCAGGAAGAGTGCAGCACTGTGTCATCGGAAATCCCAAAATGGAGGGCGTGTGGTCCAGGAGAGAGTGAGGACGGAAGTCTGAGAACACTAGCTATGCTTAGGTTTTGGGGTGAGGGCACAGTAGGTGCACTCTGAAGAGTAATCAAGATCTCGTGCATCTGAAGTCAAGGCGAAGATCAGCTTTGGCTCAGGTTTGAGTTTCTTTCCATGTTCCGACTTCATAAAGATTGGGGGCATGATGTGACCTTGGAAGCTTTCCCATGATATGAGTTGTGAGGTGGTCATGAACAAGGACTCCTGTGGGACAGTCGACACCTGTTGGATGGCTCAAGGATATCCCATAAGGAAAGATGCAAGAGCAGGGTTCTAAGGGTTCTAAGGATCGCTAAGGAGAGATGCCTGGAAACCAAAGCAATAGATCCGATAGGTGCCTATGGGACTGTTCGTTCCTTTTTACCGCTGGGGACATCAGTCTACAGGTCTGAGTGCAGGTAGGTGCTCAGATGGGCCCAGATTGCCCCTGTTTGTCCTGGGAAGCCAGAAATATTGGGAAGGCCTCAGGAACGTTGGAGGTTTATCATATTAGTAGGGTTGTGGCCATTGATGTGGGGACATTCAATGCCCTTGGAGAGGGCAAGCACAGTCGTAAGGTTTGGCTCCAGGGGCCTGAGCCTGTTGGGTTTGTATGCATGGGCTGTTTGGACAGTTGTCTGAAAACACTAACTCGGCTTATGTTTCGGGTCATAGGTATGGCAGGACTGATCTACAGACCATGAGGAGAACTCTTTCGGATATGAAAAAAGGGCGAGTGTGAGTCTCTTGCTCAAGTCTTTGTCTGTGAATATCGTGTCACACATGGTCGTGAAATTTCCGGGTGACTTCATGGGAAATGGACGAGTCTTACTCTCTGGGGGTTTGGCCCCGTCCAAAGAGTTTGGGGTCATTCTGTGGGATGGAAGAAGTCCCCTGTTCTGTTGTTGTTGATTTTTGTTTTTTTCTGTTTTTCAACCTCAGGTGTCCCACCAAATGATGGATTCCAGAATAGAGCCCTGGGGAGGGGCGACTGGACAACCAGAAATCTGGTTAAAAATTGGGGCCTAGGGACATGTCAAGCCCATTATGACATCTAATGGTCCAGCCACTGAGAGGACGTACTAGAGGAAAAGACTCACGCGGAGGGTCACAATGCGTGTTTATGCCCTTGTCGCACTCAAGAATTGGTGGGGACTCAGGGTGAATGCTGGTTTCTCCTACACTGAACGTTGGACAACATGCCAACCACAAGGTTTCTTGCCATGGGTAAGGAAGAGTTCTGATTTCTGCATCACAGTCACCCCTGGGCAGTGATTGGAGATAAGGTCTAGGTTCTGAAGCCTGAAAACTGAGGTAGGGAAGAGATGATAACCTAAGGCCATGGCGGGTCTGAAGTGCTCAGTGTGCGGTCAGCTGACTGGGTGTTAGTCACGAGGTCCAGGCTCAGGTTGTCAGACAGGCCATTAGTGCCCAGGGTAGACTAAATATTTTGGGTGCATTAGAGAGCAGTGTAGGTTCTTATTTGAAGAACTCTTCAAGATATGAAGAATGAGTGAGTCAGAGGTGCGTGCTCAGGCTTTTGTCTCTGGATTTTGTATCACCGATGGCCGTGGAATGTTGGGGAGGCCTCATGGGCCATGGACGAATCTTGCTCTCTCTGGATTTGGCCCGATCCCAATTGTTTTTCGTCAATCTGTGGGATGGGAGGACTCCTTTCAGGTTTGTTACCTCAGGGGTCCCACCAAAAGAGGAATTCCAAAGCAGAGTCATGGGGAAGAGTGAAGGGACAACCAGAACTATGTTTAAAAATTGGGTCCTAGGGGCATGGCAAGCCCAATATGCTGTCTCTCCATCCAGCCACTGAGAGGCCTTAACTGAGGATTGGGCTCAGGCTGAGAGTCACAATGTGTGTTTGTGACCAATGTGGTCCGCAAACATGGGCGGGGCCTCATGGGCCACACTGGTTTCAACTACACTGAAACTTGGACAATAAGCCACCCACAAGGTTTCTTGCCATGGGAAAAGTGTTCTCATTTCTGAATCATTTTCAAACCCGGGCAGTGATTGGAGATATGGTCTAGCTTCTGAAGCCTGAAAACCGAGGTTGAGAAGAGATGACGACCTAAGGCCATGGCGGGTCGGATGTGCTCAGTGTGCGGCCAGCTGTCTGGGTGGGGCCAGGAGGTCCTGGATCAGGCTGTGTCAGAAAGGGCATTAGTGCCCAGGTTAGCCTATATATATTTGGGGTACAGCTGAATGCCGTGCATGTTGATCCTCATTGGGGGTTTCTGGGTAACCCCAGTGGGCAATTTTTTTCTTCTGGAGGGCACGCAGATAGCTGCATTGTAGTTCTGGATTGCCAAACTGGAGGGCTTCTGTGCCAGTCTTCTGAGGACGGAAGTCTGAGAACACAAGCTAGGCCTAGGTTTCTGGGTGAGGTTATGGCAGGCACAATCTCGAGACCTGAATCAAGATCTCCTGCATCTGAAGTCAGAGCGAGGCCACAAATATTGGGATGTCCTCGGGGACTTTGGAGGTTTATCGCTTAGTAGTGTTGTGGCCATTGGAATGGGCACATACAATTCCCATGGAGAGGGCAAGCACAGTCGTCAGGTTTGGCTCCAGTGCCCTGATCCTGTAGCGTGTGTAAGCCAGGGGTGTTGGACAGTTGTCTGAAAAGACAAACTCGTCTTATTTTTCGGGTCATAGGTATGGCAGGACTGATCTACAGACCATGAGGAGAACTCTTCGGGATATGAAAAAAGGGCGAGTGTGAGGCTCTTGCTCAAGTTTTTTTCCCTGGATATCGTGTCACTCATGGACGTGAAATTTCGGGTGACTTCATGGGAAATGAACGAGTCTTACTCTCTGGGGGTTTGGCCCCATCCAAAGAGTTTGGGGTCATTCTGTGGGATGGAAGAAGTCCATTGTTCTGTTGTTGTTTATTTGTTTTGTTGGTTTTTCAACCTCACGTGTTCCACCAAATGAGGGATTCCAGAGTAGAGCCCTGGGAGGGGCGGCTGGTCAACAAGAAATCTGGTTAAAAATTGGGGCCTAGGGACATGTCAAGCCCATTATGACATCTAATGGTCCAGCCACTGAGAGGACGTCCTAGAGGACAGGACTCACGCTGAGGGTCACAATGCGTGTTTATCCCCTCGTCGCACTCAAGAATGGGCGGGGCCTCAGGGTGAATGCTGGTTTCTCCTACACTGAACGTTGGACAACATGCCAACCACAAGGTTTCTTGTCATGGGTAAGGAAGAGTTCTGATTTCTGCATCACAGTCACCCCTGGGCAGTGATTGGAGATAAGGTCTAGGTTCTGAAGCCTGAAAACTGAGGTAGGGAAGAGATGATGACCTAAGGCCATGGCGGGTCTGATGTGCTCAGTGTACGGTCAGCTGTCTGGGTGTTGGTCACAAGCTCCGGGCTCAGGTTCTCAGACGGTGCATTAGTGCCCAGGTTAGACTAAATATTTTGTGTGCATTCGAGTGCCGTGTAGGTTCTTATATGAAGAACTCTTCAGGATATGAAAAATGAGTGAGTCTGAGGTGCGTGCTCAGTCTTTTGTCTGTGGATTTTGTATCAGCGATGGCCGTGGAATGTTGGGGAGGCCTCATGGGCCATGGAGGAATCTTGCTCTCTGTGGAATTGGCACGATCCCAATGGTTTTTCGTCAATCTGAGGGAAGGGAGGACTCCTTTCAGGTTTGTTACCGGTCAGGTGTCCCACCGAAAGAGGAATTCCAAAGCAGAGCCCTGGGGAAGAGCGAAGACACAACCTGAACTACGGTTAATAATTGGGGTCTAGGGGCATGGCAAGACCAATATGCTGTCTCTCCATCCAGCCCCTGAAAGACCTTACCTGAGGACTGGTCTCAGGCTGAGGGTCACAATGTGTGTTTGTGACCAATGTGGCCCGCAAGCATGGGCGGGGCCTCATGGGCCACACTGGTTTCAACGACACTGAACCTTGGACAACATGCCAACCACAAGGTTTCTTGCCATGGGGAAAGAGTTCTGATTTCTGCATCATTTTCAAACCCGGGCCGTGATTGGAGATAAGGTCTTGGTTCTGAAGCCTGAAAACTGAGGTTGAGAACAGAGGACGACCTAAGGCCATGAGGGGTCCGATGTGCTCAGTGTGCGGTCAGCTGTCTGGGTGGGGCCAGGAGGTCCAGTCTCAGGCTGTGTCAGAAAAGGCATTTGTGCCCAGGTCAGCCTATATTTTTGGGGTACATCCGAATGCCGTGCAGATAGATACTTATTGGGGGTTTCTGGGTAGCCCCAGAGGGCAATGTTTTTCTTCTGGAGGGCAGGCAGAGTGCTGCATTGTAGTCCTGGATTGCCAAACTGGAGGTTTTGTGGCTCAGTAGTCTGAGGACGGAAGTCTGAGAACCCAAGGTAGTCCTAGAATTCTGGGTGAGGACATGGGAGACACAATCTACAGACCTGAATCGAGATGTCGTGCGTCTGAAGTCAGGGCGAGGATCAGACGAACGCTCAGTTTGGACATTATGTCCCTGAGGCCCCACTTGAATGTGGGGTGAATCACGAGGCCATGGGTGTTTTCCCACGATGGGAGTTGTGAGAACCTCCCAACTACAAAGATTCTTCTGCAGGACAATTGAGACCTGTGGGTAGGCTCCAGGACAACGATTCCGAGCAGGGTTCTAAGGATGGATGGCTGGGTAGCCTACCTCACATTCCAATTGTTTCCAAGCATCAAGACAGGTCAGATCTGCTGGTTCTGGGGGAGCAACCGAGGAGGCTGAGTTGAAATGGACTCTCCCGTGGATGTGACCTTATATGATTTTGTGTCTATGGAGATCTTGGTATATAGCGGTGGCACTGGGGCACTGAAGGGTTCTCCAAAAGAGAGGCTTTCACACAGCTCCATCGTGCAAGTTTCCCATGTGTAGATGAGATTTGTTCTGATGGGTGAGTCAAGAAACAGCCATATGCTGTTACTGAAACCCAGGCCTCTGAGGAGAGATGCTGGAAACCAAAGCAATGGATCCGATAGGTGCCTAGGGGCCTGTTCGTTCCTTTTTACCTGAGGGGACATCAGTCTACGGGTCTGAGTGCCAGTAGGTACTCAGATGGGCCCAGATGCCCTGTTTGTCATGGGAAGCCACAAATATTAGGATGGCCTCAAGGAAGTTGGAGGTTTATCCTATTAGTATGGTTGTGGCCATTGGAATGGGCCCACACAATTCCCTTGGAGAGGGCAAAAACAGTAGTCAGGTTGGGCTCCAGATACCTGAGCCTTTAGGGTGTGTAGGTCAGGGCTGTTTGGACAGTTGTCTGAAAACACAAACTCGGCTTATGTTTCGTGTCATAGGTATGGCAGGACTGATCTAAAGACCATGAGGAGAACTCTTCGGGATATGAAAAAAGGGCGAGTGTGAGGCTCTTGCTACAGTTTTAGTCTCTGGATATCGTGTCACTCATGTTCGTGAAATTCCCAGGTGACTTCTTGGGATATGGACGAGTCTTACTCTCTGGGGGTTTGGCCCCGTCCAAAGAGTTTGGGGTCATTCTGTGGGATGCAAGAGTCCGTTGTCTGTTGTTGTTGATTTGTTTTTTTTTGTTTTTCAGCCTCAGGTGTCCCACCTAATGAGGGATTCCAGAGTAGAGCTCTGGGGAGGGGCGACTGGACAACCAGATATCTGTTTAAATATTGGGGCCTAGGCACATGTCAAGCCCATTATGACATCTAATGATCCAGCCACTGAGAGGACGTACTAGAGGACAGGACTCACGCTGAGGGTCACAATGCGTGTTTATGCCCGCGTGGCACTCAAGAATGGGCAGGGCCTCAGAGTGAATGATGGTTTCTCCTACACTGAATGTTGGACAACATGTCAACTACAAGGTTTCTTGCCATGGTTAAGGAAGAGTTCTGATTTCTGCATGACAGTCACCCCTGGGCAGTGATTGGAGATAAGGTCTAGGTTCTGAAGCCTGAAAATTGAGGTAGGGAATAGATGATGAACTAAGGCCATGGCGGGTCTGATGTGCTCAGTGTGCGGTCAGCTGTCTGGGTGTTGGTCACGAGGTCTGGGCTCAGGTTGTCAGACAGTGCATTAGTGCCCAGGTTAGACTATATATTTTGGGTGCATTCGAGTGCCGTGTAGGTTCTTATCTGAAGAACTCTTCAGGATATGAAGAATGAGCGAATCTGATGCGCGTGCTCAGGCTTTTGTCTCTGGATTTTTGTATCAGCGATGGCAGTGGAATGTTGGGGAGGCCTCATGGGCCATGGACGAATCTCGCTCTCTGTGGATTTGGCCCGATCCCAATTGTTTTTCATCAATCTGTGGGATGGGAGGACTCCTTTCAGGTTTTTCTTACCTCAGGAGTCCCACCAAAATAGGAATTACAAAGCAGAGCCCTGGGGAATATTGAAGGGAAAACCCGAACAATGGTTAAAAATTGGGGCCTAGGGGCATGGCAAGACCAATATGCTGTCTCTACAACCAGCCACTGAGAGGCCTTACCTAAGGACTGGGCTCAGGCTGAGGGTCACAATGTGTGTTTGTGACCAATGTGGCCCCCAAGCATGGGCGGGGCCTCATGGGCCCCACTGGTTTCAGTACACTGAACCTTGGACGACATGCCAACCACAAGGTTTCTTGCCATGGGGAAAGAGTTCTGATTTTGCATCATTTTCAAACCCGGGCCATGATTGGAGATAAGGTCTAGGTTCTGAAGCCTGAAAACCGAGATTGAGAAGAGATGACGACCTAAGGCCATGGCGGGTCCGCTGTGCTCAGTGTGCGCCCAGCTGTCTGGGTGGGGCCAGGAGGTCCAGGCTCAGGCTGTGTCAGAAAGTGCATTAGTGCCCAGGTCAGCCTATATATTAGGGATACAGCCGAATGCCGTGCAGGTTGATCCTCATTTGGGGTTTCTTGGTAGCCCCAGAGGGCAATGTTTTTTTTTCTGGAGGGCATGCAGAGTGCTGCATTGTGGTTCTGGATTGTAAAACTGGAGGGTTTGTGGTTCCGTAGTCTGAGGACGGAAGTTTGAGAACCCAAGCTAGGCCTAGGTTTCTGGGTGAGGATATGGCAGGCACAATCTACAGACCTGAATCCAGATCTCGTGCTTCTGAAGTCAGGTCGAGAATCAGACGATCGCTCAGGTTGGACATTCTGTTCCTGATGGCCCCTTCTTGAAGGGGGGGGTGGATCGCGAGGACATCATGGGGGTTTTCAACGATGGGAGAGTTGTGAGAAGCTCCCAACTGCAAAGATTCTTATGCAGGACTATTAAGAACTGTTGGTTGGCTCCAGGACAACGATTCCGAGCAGGGTTCTAAGGATGGATGGCTGGGTAGCCCACCTCGCATTCCAATTGTCTCCAAGTAACAAGACAGGACAGATCTGCTGGATCTGGGGGAGAAAATGAGGAGGCTGAGTTGAAATGGACTCTCCCGTGGATGTGTCCTAATATGATTTTGTGTCTAAGGAGACCTTGGAATGAAGCAGTGGCACTGGGACCCTGAAGGGTTCTCCTAAAGAGAGGCTTTCACACAGCTCCATCGTGCAAGTTTCCCATGTGTAGATGAGATTTGTTCTGATGGGTGAGTCAAGAAACAGCCATATGCTATTATTGAAATCCAGGCCTCTGAGGAGAGATGCCTGGAAGCCAAACCAATGGATCCGATAGGTGCCTAGGGGCCTGTTCGTTCCTTTTTACCTCAGGGGACATCAGTCTACGGTCTGAGAGCAGGTAGGTGCTCAGATGGGCCCAGATTGCCCCAGTTTGTCCTGGGAAGCCACAAATATTGGGATGGCCTCAGGGACTTTGGAGGATTATACTCTTAGTAGGGTTGTGGCCATTGGAATGGGCACATACAATTCCCTTGGATAGGGCAAGCACAGTCTTCAGGTTTGGCCTCAGGGCCCTGAGCCTGTAGGGTGTGTAGGCCAGAGCTGTTGGGACAGTTGTCTCAAAACACAAACTCGGCTTATGTTTCGGGTCATAGGTATGGCAGGACTGATCTACAGACCATGAAAAGAACACTTCGGGATATGAAAAAAGGGCGAGTGTGAGACTCTTGCTCAAGTTGTTGTCTCTGGATATCGTGTCACTCATGGTCATGAAATTTCCGGGTGAATTCTTGGGAAATGGACGAGTCTTACTCTCTGGGGGTTTGGCCCCGTCCAAAGAGTTTGGGGTCATTCTGTGGGATTGAAGAAGTCCAATTTTTGTTGTTGTTGATTTGTTTTGTTTTGTTTTTCAACCTCTGGTTTCCCACTAAATGAGATATTCCAGAGTGAGCCCTGGGGAGTTGTGACTGGACAACCAGAAATCTGGTTAAATATTGGGGCTAGGGAAATGTCAAGCCCATTATGACATGTAATGATCCAGCCACTGAGAGGACGTACTAGAGGACAGGACTCACGCTGAGGGTCACAATGCGTGTTTATGCCCTCGTCGCACTCAAGAATTGGAGGGGCCTCAGGGTGAATGCTGGTTTCTCCTACACTGAACGTTGGACAACAGGCCAACCACAAGGTTTCTTGCCATATGTAAGGAAGAGTTCTGATTTCTGCATCACAGTCACCCCTGGGGAGTGATTGGAGATAAGGTCTAGGTTCTGAAGCCTGAAAACTGAGGTAGGGAAGAGATGATGACCTAAGGCCATGGCGGGTCTGATATGCTCAGTGTGCAGTCAGCTGTCTGGGTGTTGGTCACGAGGTCCAGGCTCAGGTTGTCAGACAGTGCATTAGTGCCCAGGTTAGACTATATATTTTGGGTGCATTCGAGTGACGTGTAGGTTCTTATCTGAAGAACTCTTCAGGATATGAAGAATGAGCGAGTCTGAGGCGCATGCTCATGCTTTTGTCTCTGGATATTGTATCAGCGATGGCCGTGTAATGTTGGGGAGGCCTCAGGGGCCATGGACGAATCTCGCTCTCTGTGGATTTGGCCCGATCCCAATTGTTTTTTTCGTCAATCTGTGGGATGGGAGGACTCCTTTCAGGTTTCTTACCTCAATAGTCCCACCAAAAGAGGAATTCCAAAGCAGAGCCCTGTGGAAGATTGAAGGGACAACCCGAACTATGGTTAAAAATTGGGCCCTGGGGAAAGGCAAGCCCAATATTCTGTCTCTCCATCCAGCCACTGAGAGGCCTTACCTGAGGACTGGGCTCAGGCTGAGGGTCAAAATGTGTGTTTGTCACCAATGTGGCCCCCAATCATGGGTGGGGCCTCATGGGCCCCACTGGTTTCAAGTACACTGAACCTTTGACAACATGCCAACCACAAGGTTTCTTGCCATGGGGAAAGAGTTCTGATTTCTGCATCATTTTCAAACCCGGGCCGTGATTGGAGATAACGTCTAGGATCTGATGCCTGAAAACCGAGATTGAGAAGAGATGACGACCTAAGGCCATGGCGGGTCCGATGTGCTCAGTGTGCGGCCAGCAGTCTGGGTGGGGCCAGGAGGTGCAGGCTCAGGCTGTGTCAGAAAGGACATTAGTGCCCAGGTCAGCCTATATATTTGTGGTACAGCCGAATGGCGTTCAGGTTGATCCTAATTTGGGGTTTCTGGGTAGCCCCAGAAGGCAATGTTTTTCTTCTGGAGGGCAGGCGGAGTGCTGCATTGTAGTTCTGGATTGCCAAACTGGAGGGTTTGTGTTTCAGTAGTCTGAGAACGGAAGTCTGAGAAACCAAGCTAGGGCTAGGTTTCTGGGTGAGGATATGGCAGGCACAATCTACAGACCTGAATCAAGATCTCATGCTTCTGAAGTCAGGGTGAGAATCAGACGATCGCTCAGGTTGGACATTCTGTCCCTAATGGCCCCTTCTTGAAGGGGGGAGGGTGGATCACGAGGCCATGGCGGTTTTCCCACGATGGGAGTTGTGAGAAGCTCCCAACTGCAAAGATTCTTCTGCAGGACAATTGACACCTGGTGGTTGGCTCCAGAACAACGATTCTGAGCTGGGTTCTAAGGATGGATGGCTGGGTAGTCCACCTCGCATTCCAATTGTTTCCAAGCAAAAGACAGGTTAAATCTGCTGGATCTGGGGGAGCAAATGAGGAGACTGAGTTGAAATGGACTCTCCCGTGGATTTGTCCTAATATGATTTTGTGTCTAAGGAGACCTTGGAATGAAGCGGTGGCACTGGGGCCCTGAAGGTTTCTCCTAAAGAGAGGCTTTCACACAGCTCCATCGTGCAAGTTTCCCATGTGTAGATGAGATTTGTTCTGATGGTGAGTCCAGAAGCAGCCATATGCTGTTATTGAAATCCAGGCCTTTGAGGAGAGATGCCTGGAAGCCAAACCAATGGATCCGATAGGTTCCTAGGGCCTGTTCGTTCCTTTTTACCTCTAGGGACATCAGTCTACGGACTGAGAGAGGTAGGTGCTCAGATGGGCCCAGATTGCCCCTGTTTTTCCTGGGAAGCCACAAATATTAGGATGGCCTCAGGGACTTTGGAGGATTATACTCTTAGTAGGGTTGTGGCCATTGGAATGGGCACATACAATTCCCTTGGAGAGGGCAAGCACAGTCTTCAGGTTTGGCCTCAGGGCCCTGAGCCTGTACGGTGTGTAGGCCAGAGCTGTTGGGACAGTTGTCTGAAAACACAAACTCGGCTTATGTTTCAGGTCATAGGTATGGCAGGACTGATCTACAGACCATGAGGAGAACACTTTGGGATATGAAAAATGGGCGAGTGTGAGGCTCTTGCTCACGTTTTTGTCTCTAGATATTGTGTCACTCATGGTCGTGAAATTTCCGGGTGATTTCATGGGAAATGGACGAGTCTCACTCTCTGGGGGTTTGGCCCCGTCAAAGGAGTTTGGGGTCACTCTGTGGGATGGAAGAAGTCCTTTTTTTTTGTTGTTGTTGATTTGTTTTGTTTTGTATTTCTACCTCAGGTGTCCCACCCAATGAGGAATTCCAGAGTAGAGCCCTGGGTAGTTGTGACTGGACAACCAGAAATCTGGTTATAAATTGGGGCCTAGGGACATGTCAAGCCCATTATGATATCTAATGGTCCAGCCACTGAGAGGACGTACTAGAGGACAGGACTCACGCTGAGGATCACATTGCGTCTTTATGCCCTCGTCGCACTCAAGAATGGGCGGGGCCTCAGGGTGAATGCTGGGTTTCTCCTACACTGAACGTTGGACAACAGGCCAACCACAAGGTTTCTTGCCATAGGTAAGGAAGAGTTCTGATTTCTGCATCACCAGTCACCCCTGGGCAGTGATTGGAGATAAGGTCTAGGTTCTGAAGCCTGAAAACTGAGGTAGGGAAGGATGATGACATAAGGCCATGGCGGGTCAGATGTGCTCAGTGTGCGGTCAGCTGTCTGGGTGTTGATCACGAGGTCCGGGCTCAGGTTGTCAGACAGTGCTTTAGTGCCCAGGTTAGACTATATATTTTGGGTGCCTTCGAGTGCCGTGTAGGTTCTTATCTTATCTGAAGAACTCTTCAGGATATGAAGAATGAGCGAGTCTGAGGCGCGTGCTCAGGCTATTGTCTATGGATTTTGCATCAGCGATGGCCATGTAATGTTGGGGAGGCCTCATGGGCCATGGACGAATCTCGCTCTCTGTGGATTTGCCCCGATCCCAATTGTTTTTCGTCAATCTGTGGGATGGGAGGACTCCTTTCAGGTTTCTTACCTCAGGAGTCCCACCAAAATAGGAATTCCAAAGCAGAGCCCTGGGGAAGAGTGAAGGGACAACCCGAACTATGGTTAAAAATTGGGGCCTAGGGCATGGCAAGCCCAATATGCTGTCTCTCCATCCAGCCACTGAGAGGACTTACCTGAGGACTGGGCTCAGGATGAAGGTCACAATGTTTGTTTGTGACCAATGTGGCCCCAAAGCATGGGCGGGGCCTCATGGGCCACACTGGTTTCAAGTACACTGAACCTTGGACAACATGCCAACCACATGGTTTCTTGCCATGGGTAAGAGTTCTGATTTCTGCATCATTTTCAAACCCGGGCCGTGATTGGAGATAAGGTCTAGGTTCTGAAGCCTGAAAACCGAGATTGAGAAGAGATGACGAACTAAGGCCATGGCGGATCCGATGTGCTCAGTGTGCGGCCAGCAGTCTGGGTGGGGCCAGGAGGTCCAGGATCATGCTTTGTCAGAATGTGCATTAGTGCACAGGTCAGCCTATATATTTGGGGTACAGCTGAATGTCGTTAAGTTTGATCCTCATTTTGGGGTTTCTGGGTATCCTCAGAGGGCAAGGGCAATTTTTCTTCTGTAGGGCATGCAGAGTGCTGCATTGTAGTTCTGGATTGCCAAACTGGAGGGTTTATGGTTCAGTAGTCTGAGGACAGAAGTCTGAGAACCCAAGCTATGCCTAGGTTTCTGAAAGAGGATATGGCAGGCACAATCTACAGACCTGAATCAAGATCTCATGATTCTGAAGTCAGGGCGAGAATCAGACGATCGCTCAGGTTGGACATTCTGTCCCTGATGGCCCCTTCTTGAAGGGGAGGGTGGATCGCGAGGCCATGGCCGTTTTCCCACGATGGGAGTTGTGAGAAGCTCCCAACTGCAAAGATTCTTCTGCAGGACAATTGACACCTGTTGGTTGGCTCTTGAACAACGATTCTGAGCAGGGTTCTAATGATGGATGGCTGGTAGTCCACCTCGCATTCCAATTGTCTCCAAGCAACAAGACATGTTAGATCTGCTGGATCTGGGGGAGCAAATGAGGAGGCTGAGTTGAAATGGACTCACCCGTGGATGTGTCCTAATATGATTTTGTGTCTAAGGAGACCTTGGAATGAAGCGGTGGCACTGGGGCCCTGAAGGGTTCTCCTAAAGAGAGGCTTTCACACAGCTCCATCGTGCAAGTTTCCCATGTGTATATGAGATTTGTTCTGATGGGTGAGTCAAGAAACAGCCCTATGCTGTTATTGAAATCCAGGCCTCTGAGGAGAGATGCCTGGAAGCCAAACCAATGGATCCGATAGGTGCCTAGGGAACTGTTCGCTCCTTTTTACCTCTGGGGACATCAGTCTACGGTCTGAGAGGAGGTATGTGCTCAGATGGGCCCAGATTGCCCCTGGTTGTCCTGGGAAGCCACAAATATTGGGATGGCCTCAGGGACTTTGGAGGATTATACTCTTAGTAGGGTTGTGGCCATTGGAATGGGCATATACAATTCCCTTGGAGAGGGCAAGCACAGTCTTCAGATTTGGCTCCAGGGCCCTGAGCATGTAGGGTGTGTAGGCCAGGGCTCTTTGGACAGTTGTCTGAAAACACAAACTCGGCTTATGTTTCGTGTCTTAGGTATGGCAGGACTGATCTACATACCATGAGGAGAATTCATCGGGATATAAAAAAAGGGCGAGTGTGAGGCTCTTGCTCAAGTTTTTCTCTCTGGATATCGTGTCACTCATGGTCGTGAAATTTCCTGGTGACATCATGGGAAATCACGAGTCTTACTCTCTGGGGGTTTGGCCCCGTCCAAAGAGTTTGGGGTCATTCTGTGGGATGGAAGAAGTCCGTTGTTCTGTTGTTGTTGATTTGTTTTGTTTTGTTTATCAACCTCAGGTGTCCCACCAAATGAGGTATTCCAGAGTAGAGCCCTGGGGAGGGGGGCCTGGACAACCAGAAATCTGGTTAAAAATTGGGACCTAGGGCCATGTCAAGCCCATTATGACATCTAATGGTCCAGCCACTGAGAGGACGTACTAGAGGACAGGACTCACGCTGAGGGTCACAATGCGTGTTTATTCCCTCGTCGCACTGAAGAATGGGCGGGGCCTCAGGGTTAATGTTGGTTTCTCCTACACTGAACGTTGGACAACATGCCAACCACAAGGTTTCTTGCCATGGGTAAGGAAGAGTACTGATTTCTGCATCACAGTCACCCCTGGCCTGTGATTGGAGATAAGGTCTAGGTTCTGAGGCCTGAAATCTGAGGTAGGGAAGAGATGATGACCTAATGCCTTGTCGGGTCTCATGAGCTCAGTGTGCGGTCAGCTGTTTGGGAGTTGCCCACAATATCAGGCTCAGGTTTTGAGACAGTGCATTAGTGTCCAAGTTAGACTATACATTTTGGATGCATTCGAGTGCCGTGTAGGTTCTTATCTGAAGAACTCTTCAGGATATGAAGAATGAGCGAGTCTGAGGCACGTGCTCAGGATTTTGTCTCTGGATTTTGTATCTGCGATGAGCGTGGAATGTTGGGGAGGCCTCATGGGCCATGGAAGAATCTTGCTCTCTGTGGATTTGGCCCGATCCCAATTGTTTTTCGACAATCTGTGGGATGGGAGGACTCCTTTCAGGTTTGTTACCTCAGGTGTCCCACCAAAAGAGGAATTCGGTAGCATAGACCTGGGGAAGAGTGAAGGGACAACCCCAACAACGGTAAAAAATTGGGGCCTAGGGGCATGGAGAGCACATTATACAGTCTCTAGATACAGCCACTGAGAGGCCTTACCTGAAGCCTGGGCTCAGGCTGTAGGTCACAATGTGTGTTTGTGACCAATGTGGCCGGCAAGCAGGGTCAGGGCCTCATGGACCACACTGGTTTCAACAACACTGAGCCTTAGACAACATGCCAACCACAAGGTTTCTTGCCATGGGGAAAGAGTTCTTATTTCTGCATCATTTTCAAACCGGGGCCGTGATTGGAGATAAGGTCTAGGTTCTGAAGCCTGAAAACCGAGATTGAGAAGAGATGACGACCTAAGGCCATGGCGGGTCCGATGGCTCAGTGTGAAGCCAGCTGTCTGGGTGGGGACAGGAGGTCCAGGCTCAGGCTGTGTCAGAAAGGGCATTAGTGCCCAGGTCAGCCTATAGATTTGGGGTACAGCCGAATGCCGTGCAGGTTGATCCTCAAGGGGGTTTCTGGGTAGCCCCAGAGGGCGCTGTTTTTCTTCTGGAGGGCAGGCAGAGTGCTGCATTGTAGTTCTGTATTGCCAAAGTGAGGGCTTGTGGGCCAGTAGTCTGAGGACGGAAGTCTCAGAACCCAAGCTATGCCTAGGTTTCTGGGTGAGGATATGGCAGGCACAATCTACAGACCTGAATCCAGATCTCGTGCTTCTGAAGTCAGGGCGAGGAGCAGACGTTCGCTCATGTTGGACATTCTGTCCCTGATGGCCCCTTCTTGAAGGGGTGATGGATCACGAGGCCATGGGGTTTTTCCCACGATGGGAGTTGTGAGAAGCTCCCAATTGCAATGATTCTTCTGCAGGAAAATTGAGACCTGTTGATTGGCTCCAGGACAACAATTATTAGTAGCGTTGTGGCCATTGGAATGGGCACACAGAATTCCCTTGGAGAGGGCAAGTACAGTCCTCAGCTTTGCTCCAGGGGCCTAAGCCTGTATGCTGTTTAGGCCAGGGCTGTTTGGACAGTTGTCTGAAAACACAAACTCGGCTTATGTTTCGGGTCATAGGTATGGCAGGACTGATCTACAGACCATGAGGAGAACTCTTTGGGATATGAAAAAAGGGCGAGGGTGAGGCTCTTGCTCAAGTTTTTGTCTCTGGATATCGTGTCACGCATGGTCGTGAAATTTCCGGGTGACTTCATGGGAAATGGACGAGTATTAGTCTCTGGGGGTTTGGCCCCGTCCATAGAGTTTGGGGTCATTCTGTGGGATGGAAGAAGTCCTTTGTTCTGTTGTTGTTGATTTGTTTTGTTTTGTTTTTCAACCTCAGGTGTCCCTCAAATGAGGGATTCCAGAATAGAGCCATGGGGAGGGGCGACTGGACAACCAGAAATCTGGTTAAAAATTGTGGCCTAAGGACATGTCAAGCCCATTATGACATCTAATGGTCAAGCCACTGAGAGGACGTACTAGAGGACAGGACTCACGCTCAAGGTCACAATGCGTGTTTATGCCCTCGTCGCCCTCAAGACCTTATCTCCAATCACGGCCCGGGTTTGATAATGATGCAGAAATAAGAACTCTTTCCCCATGGCAAGAAACCTTGTTGTTGGCATGTTGTCCAAGGTTCAGTGTACTTGAAACCAGTGTGGCCCATGAGGCCCCGCCCATGCTTTGGGGCCACATTGGTCACAAACACACATTGTGACCTTCAGCCTGAGCCCAGTCCTCAGGTAAGGCCTTCAGTCGCTGGATGAAGAGACAGCATATTGGGCTTGCCATGCCCCTAGGCCCCAATTTTTAACCATAGTTCGGGTTGTCCCTTCACTCTTCCCCAGGGCTCTGCTTTGGAATTCCTATTTTGATGGGACACGTGATGTAACAACCCTGAAAGGAGTCCTCCATCCAACAGGTTGACGAAAAACAATTGGGATCGGGCCAAGTCCACAGAGAGCAAGATTCGTCCATGGCCCATGAGGCCTCCTCGACATTCCACGGCCATTGCTGAAACAAAATCCAGAGACAAAAGTGTGCAAGCGCCTCAGACTCGCACTTTCTTCATATCCTGATGATGTCTTCTCATGGTTTGTAGATCGGGCCTGCCATACCTACGTCCCCAAACATAAGCTGAGTTTGTGTTTTCAGACTTCTGTCCTCAAAGTCCTGGGCCACACACCATCCAGGCTGGGGACCCTGGAGCCACACAATAGGTCTGTGCCTACCGAATCCATGGGAATTCTGCCCATTCCATTGTCCAAAATCGTACAAATTAGGAGAACCCTCCAAAGTCCCTGAGGCCATCCCAATAGTATAGGTCGCCCGGGACAAAAAAGTTCAGTCTGACACCAGCTGAGCATCTACCTCCTCTCATACCCTTAATGGATGTCCCCAGAAAAGAAGATTGAACCAGACAGGACCCTAGGCCAAAATCGGATTCATAGCTTTGGTTTACAGGCATGTCTCCTCAAAACCCTGGTTTCCAATACCAGCATTGGGGTTTTCCTGAGGCACCCATCAGACCCAAACTCGTCTCCACAAGGAAACTTGTGCATGGGAGCTATGTCAAAGGCTGAGGAGAATACTTCAGTGTACCGGTGCCACCGCCCCATTCCAAGGCCCTCATGGACACAAACACACATTAGACCCATCCTCAGGAAAGTTCATTTCAACTCAGCCACCCCGGTTGCTCCCGCAGAGCCATCAGATCTAAACTGTCTTGTCCCTAGGAGACAATTGGAATGCGAGGTGGGCTTCCCAGGCATCCATCCTCGAACGTTGGTCTGGACTCATCCATATGGGATGTCCTGGAGCTGTCCAACAGGTCTCAATTTTCACGCAGAAGGAATCCTTGGAGGGGGCATCCCAACACTCCCAACGTGAGAAAACCTCCATGCTCGAGAATCCGCTCCCTTCATGAAGGGGCCGTCATGAACAGAAAATCCAAGCTGAGCCAACGTCTGATCCTCGCTCTGACTTCAGAAGCATGACATATTGCTTCAGATCTTCAGGGGGTACATGCCGTGCCCTCGCCCTGAAACCCAAGTCTAGCTTGTGTTCTCAGACTTCCATTCTCACACTCCTGGCCCCGAAGCCTACAAGTTTGGCAATTCCGGACCATCATTGCAGCACTCTGCCTGTCCTCTAGAAAAAATATATTGCCTAATGAGCTGCCCGGGCACATTAAATGAGAATAAACCTACACGGCACTCGAATGTACCAAAATTATATAGTCTAACCTGGGCAGTAATGCACTGTCTGACACAACCTGAGCCAGGACCTCCTGAGCAACACCCAGACAGCTGACTGCACACTGAGCACATCAGACCCGCCATGGCCTTAGGTCATCATCTCTGCCCTACCTCAATTTTCAGGCTTCAGAACCTAGACCTTATCTCCAATCACTGCCCAGGGGTGACTGTGATGCAGAAATCAACACTCCTGCTTACCCAAGGCAAGAAACCTTGTGGTTGCCATGTTGTCCTACGTTCAGGGTAGGAGAAACCAGCATTCACCCTGAGGTCACGCCCAGTCTTGAGAGCGACGAGGGCATAAACACACATTGTGACCCTCAGCGTGAGTCCTGACCTGTAGTACGTCCTCTCAGTGGCTGGACCATTAGATGTCATAATGGGCTTGACATGTCCCTAGGCCCCAATTTTTAACCATATTTTTGGTTGTCAGAGTTGCCCCTCCCCAGGGCTCTACTCTTGAATCCACAATTTGGTGGGATGCCTGAGGTTGAAAAAAACAAAACTAAACAAATCAACAACAACAGAACAACGGACTTCTTCCATCCCACAGATTAACCCCAAACTCTTTGGACAGGGCCAAAACCCCAGAGAGTAAGACTCATCCATTTCCCATGAAGTCACCCGGAAATATCACGACCATGTGTGACACGATATTCACAGATAAAGACTTGAGCAAGTGCCTCAACTCTCCCTTTTTTCATATACCGAAGAGTTCTCTTCATGGTGTGTAGATCAGTCCTGCCATACCTATGACACGAAACATAAGCCGAGTTTGTGTTTTCAGACAACTGTCCAAACAGCCCTGGCCTACACACCCTACAGGCTCAGGCCCCTGGAGCCAAACCTGACGACTTTGGCTTGCCCTCTCCAAGGGAATTGTATGTGCCCATTCCAATGGCCACAATCCTACTAATAGGATAAACTTCCAAAATCCCTGAGGCCATCCCAATATTTGTGGCTTCCTAGGACAAACAGGGGCAATTGGGCCCATCTGTGCACCTACCGGCACTCAGACCCGTAGACTGATGTCCCCAGTAGTAAAAAGGAACAAACAGGCCCTTCGGCTCCTATCGGATACATTGCTTTGGTTTCCAGGCATCTCCTCAGAGGCATGGATTTCAGTACCAGCATATGGCTGTTTCTTGACTCACCCATCAGAACAAGTCTCATCTACACATGGGAAACTTGCACGATGGATCTGTGTGAAAGCCTCTCTTTAGGAGAACCCTTCAGGGCCCCAGTGCCACCGCTTCATTCCAAGGTCTCCATAGACACAAAATCATATTAGGACACATCCACGGGAGAGTCCATTTCAACTCTGCCTCCTCGGTTGCTCCCCCAGATCCAGCAGATCTAACCTGTCTTGTTGCTTGAGGACAATTGGAATATGAGGTGGTATACTCAGCCATCCATCCTTAGAACCCTGCACGGAATCGTTGCCCTGGAGCCATCCAACAGGTCTCAATTGTCCTGCAGAAGAATCTTTGCAGTAGGGAGATTCTCACAACTCCCATCGTAGGAAAACCCCCATGGCCTCGTGATCCACTCCCCCCTTCAAAAAGGGGTCATCAGGGACAGTATGTCGAACCTGAGAGATCGTCTGATCCTCGCCCTGACTTCAGATGCTCGAGATCTCTATTCAGGTCTGTAGATTGTGCCTGCAATATCCTCACCCCGAAACCTAAGCCTAGCTTGGGTTCTCTTACTTCCGTCCTCAGACTACTGGCCAAGAGTCCTCCAGTTTGGCAATCCAGAACTACAATGCAGCACTCTGCCTGCCCTCCAGAAGAAAAACATTGCCCCCTGGGCTACCCAGAAAACCCAAATAGCATCAACCTGCACGCCATTTGGCTCTACCCCAAATATATAGGGTGACCTGGGGACTAATGCCCTTTCTGACACACCCTGAGCATGGACCTCCTGGCCCCACCCAGACAGCTGGCCGCACACTGAGCACATCGGACCCGCCTTGGCCTTAGTTCGTCATCTGTTCTCAACCTCGGTTTTCAGGCTTCAGAACCTAGACATTATCTCCAGTCACGGCCCGGGTTTGAAAATGATGCAGAAATCAGAACTCTTTCCCCATGGCAAGAAACCTTGTGGTTGGCATGTTGTCCAAGGTTCAGTGTACTTGAAACCAGTGTGGCCCATGAGGCCCCGCCCATGCTTGCTGGCCACATAGGTCACAAACACACATTGTGACCCTCAGAATGAGCCCAGTCCCCAGGTAAGGCCTCTCAGTGGCTGGATGGATAGACAGCATATTGGGCTTGCCATGCCCCTAGGCCCCAATTTTTAACCATAGTTCGGGTTGTCCCTTCACTCTTCCCAAGGGCTCTGCTTTGGAATTCCTCTTTTGGTGGGACACCTGAGGTAACAAACCTGAAAGGAGTCTTCCCATCCCACAGATTGACGAAAAACAATTGGGATCGGGCCAAGTCCAAAGAGAGCAAGATTCGTCCATGTCCCATGAGGCCTCTGCAACATTCCACGTCCATCGCTGATACAAAATCCAGAGACAAAAGCCTGAGCACGCACCTCAGACTCGCTCATTCTTCATATCCTGAAGAGTTCTTCAGATAAGAACCAACATGGCACTCGAATGCACCCAAAATATATAATCTAACCTGGGCACTAATGCACTGTCTGACAACCTGAGCCCGGACCTCGTGACCAACACCCAGACAGCTGACCGCACACTGAGAACATCAGACCCGCCATGGCCTTAGGTCATCATCTCTTCCCTACCTCAGTTTTCAGGCTTCAGAACCTAGACCTTATCTCCAATCACTGTCCAGGGGAGACTGTGATGCAGAAATCAGAACTCTTCCTTACCCATGGCAAGAATCCTTGTGGTTGGCATGTTGTCAAACGTTCAGTGTAGGAGAAACCAGCATTCACCCTGAGGCCCCGCCCATTCTTGAGTGCGACAAGGGCATAAACACGCATTGTGACCCTCAGATTGAGTCCTGTCCTCTAGTAGGTCCTCTCAGTGGCTGGACCATTAGATGTCATAATGGGCTTGACGTGACCCTAGGCCCCAATTTTTAACCAGATTTCTGGTTGTCCAGTCGCTCCTCCCCAGGGCTCTGCTCTGGAATCCCTCATTTGGTGGGACACCTGATGTTGAAAAACACAAAATAAAACAAATCAACAACAGAGCAAGGACTTCTTCCATCCCACAGAATGACCCCAAACTCTTTGGACGGGTCCAAACCCCCAGAGAATAAGACTCGTCCATTTCCCATGAAGTCACCCAGAAAATTCACGACCATGAGTGACACGATATCCAGAGACAAAAACTTGAGCAAGAGCCTCACACTCGCCCTTTTTTCATATCCCGACAGGTTCTCCTCATGGTCTGTAGATCACTCCTGCCATACCTATGACCCGAAACATAAGCCGAGTTTGTGTTTTCAGACAACTGTCCAAACAGCCCTGGCCTACACACCCTACTTGCTCAGGCCCCTGGAGCCAAACCTGACGACTGTGCTTGTCCTCTACAAGGGAATTGTTTGTGCCCACTCCAATGGCCACAACCCTACTAATACGATAAACCTCCAAATTCCCTGAAGCCATCCCAATATTTGTATCTTCTCAGGACAAACAGGGGCAATCTGGGCCCATCTGAGCACCTACCTGCTCTCAGACCGGAAGACTGATGTCCCCAGAGGTAAAAAGGAATGAACAGGCCCCTAGGCACCTATCGGATCCATTGCATTGGTTTCCAGGCATCTCTCCTCAGAGGCCTGGATTTCAATAACAGCATATGGCTGTTTCTTGACTCACCCATCAGAACAAATCTCATCTACACATGGGAAACTTGCACAGTGGAACTGTGTGAAAGCCTCTCTTTAGGAGAACCCTTCAGGGCCCCAGCTCCACCGCTTCATTCCAAGGTCTCCATAGACACAAAATCATATTAGGACACATCCACGGATAATCCATCTAAACTCATCATCCTCGGTTGCTCCCCCAGATCAAGCAGATCTAGCCTGTCTTGTTGCTTGGAGACAATTGGAATGCGAGGTGTGCCACCCAGCCATCCAACCTTAGAACCCTGCTCGGAATCATTGTCCTGGAGCCAACCAACAGGTCTCAATTGTCCTGCAGAAGAATTTTTGCAGTCGGGAGCTTCTCAAAACTCCCATCGTGGGAAAATCCCCAAGGCCTCGTGATCCACCCCCCCCTTCAAAAGGGGCCATCAGGGACTGAATGTCCAACCTGAGTGATCGTCTGATCCTCGCCCTGACTTCAGATGCACGAGATCTCGATTCAGGTCTGTAGATTGTGCCTGCCATATCCTCACCCAGAAACCTAGGTCTAGCTTGGCTTCTCAGACTTCCGTCCTCAGACTACTGGCCCACAAGCCCTCCAGTTTGGCAATCCAGAACTACAATGCAGCACTCTGCCTGCCCTCCAGAAGAAAAACATTGCCCTCAGTGGCTACCCAGAAACCCCCAATCAGGATCAACCTGCACGGCATTCGGCTGTACCCCAAATATATAGGCTGACCTGGGAACTAAAGCCCTTTATGGCACACCCTGAGCCTGGACCTCCAGGCCCCACCCAGACAGCTGGCCGCACACTGAGCACATCGGACCCGTCATGGCCTTAGTTCGTCATCTCTTCTCAACCTCGGTTTTCAGGCCTACACACCCTACAGGCTTTGGCCCCTGGAGCCCAACATGAAGACTGGGATTGCCCTCTCCAAGGGAATTGTATGTGCCCATTCCAATGGCCACAACCCTACTAAGAGGATAAACCTCCAAAGTCCCTGAGGCCATCCAAATATTTGTGGCTTCCCAGGACAAACAGGGGCAATCTGGGCCCATCTGAGCACCTACCGCCTCAGACCCATAGACTGATGTCCCCAGAGTTAAAAAGGAACGAACAGGCCCATAGGCACCTATCGGATCTATTGCTTGGTTTCCAGGCATCTCTCCTTAGAGATCCTTAGAACCTTTAGAATCCTGCTCTTGCGTCGTTCCTTATGGGTCATCCTTGAGCCATCCAACAGGTCTCGACTGTTCCACAGGAATCCTTGTGCATGGACCACCTCACAACTCATATCATGGAAAGCTTCCAAGGTCACATGATGCCCCCTATCTTCATGAAGGCGGATCATGGAAAGAAACTCCAACCTGAGCCAACGGCTGATCTTCGCCTTGACTTCAGGTGCACGAGATCTTGATTAAGCTCTTCAGAGTGCACCTGCTGTCCCCTCACCCCAAAACCTAAGCATAGCTAGTGTTCTCAGACTTCCGTCCTCACTCTCCTGGACCACACGCCTTCCATTTTGGGATTTCCGATGACACAGTGCTGCACTCTTCCTGCCCTCTAGAAGAAAAACTTGCCCTATGGGTCTGCCCAGAAACCTCAAATGAGGATACACCTGCATGCCACTCAACTGTACACCAATTATATAGTCTAGCCTGTGCACTAATGCCCTGTCTGACACAACCTGAGGCCTGAATTCCCAACCGACACCCAGACAGCTTGCCGTACACTGAGAACATCTGAACCGCCATGGCCTTAGGTTGCCATCTCTTTCCAACCTGGTTTTCAGGCTACAGAAACCTAGACCTTATCTCTACTCATTTACCATGGGTGAACGTGATGCAGAAATCATAACTCCTCCTTCCCTCTCGCCAGAATCTTGTGTTTGGCATCTTATCCAAAGTTCAGTGTAGGACCCCTGTAGGGCCTACAGGAGTAGTAGTAGGGTCCCTGAGGGTAGTATAGGGTCCCTGAGACCCTGCCCATGCTTAAGAGCTGCGGTGGGCACATACACACATTGGGACCCTCAGTTTGAGCCCTGTCCTCAAGTAAAGCCTCTCAGTGGCTGGACCATGAGCCCGCATATGGGGACTGCCATGCCCCAAGTCACCCAATCTTAACCAGAGGTAGAGATATCTAGTCACCACTACTCAGGGCTCTGCTCTGGAATCCCTCTTTGGTGGGACATTTGAGGTAAGTAAACACAGAAAGGATTCCTCCCACCCACAGAATGACCGCAATCATTTGGAATCAGGCCATCCCCAGAGAGAAATACTCCTCCATGGCCCATGAGGCCAGCCCGACATTCCACAGCCACTATTGACACAAAATCCAGAGACATAAGCCTCACCCTTAGGTCATAGCCCAAAAAATTCTCCTCATAGTCTGTAGATCGGGCCTGCCATACCTACGTCCCCAAACCGTGTTTTCAGACTTCTATCCTGACATCCCTGTCCTACACCGCCTCCAGGCTGAGGCCCCTGGAGCCACACCTCAGGACTGTGCCTGCCCTCTCCAAGGAAATTCTTTCCATTCCATTGGCCACAACCCTACAGATTAGGAGAAACCTCCAAAGTCCCAGAGGCCATTCCAATAGTGTAGGCCGCCCAGTACAAAGAGGGGTGATCTGTCACAAGCTGAGCAACGACCTCAACTCACCCGTAGACAGATATCCCAAAGGAAAGGTATTAAACTGGACAGGCCACTAGAACGTAATTGGTTCCATTGCTTTTGTTTCTAAGCATCTCTCCTCTGACGCCTGTTTTCCAATACCAGCATATGGGGGATTCCAGAGATACTAATCAGAACAAATCTTGTCTCCACATGGGAAACTTATCCTTTGGAGATCTGTAAAAACCTCCAGTTAGGAGAAAGCTTCAGATAACCGGAGCCACCGCCCTATTCCAAGGTCTCCATGGACACAAACCCGCATTATGACCATTCGGCAGGAGAGTACATTTCAACTCAGCCCCGTTGATTACTCCCCCAGAGCCAGAATATCAAACCTGCCTTGTCGCTAGGAGACAACTTGAATGCAAAGCAGACTCTCTAGGCATCCATCGTTGGAATCCTGCTCTGGCACCGTTCCATATGGGATGTCCTGGGAGCCTTCCAACAGGTCTTGACTGTCCTGCAGAAGGAATCCTAGCAGATTGGAGCATCTCACAACTCCTATCGTGGGAAAACCTACATGGCCTCATGAGGTCCTCCCCTTTATAAAGGGGCCATCATGGACAGAAACTCCAACCTGAGCCAACTTCTGATCCATTGCTTTGGTTTCTATGTATCTCTCCTCAGAGGCCTGGTTTCCAATATCAGAATATGGGGGTTTCCTAAGGAAACAATCAGAACAGATCTCATCTCTACATGAGAAACTTGCTCTTTGGAGCTGTGTCAATACCTCAGGTTAGGAGGATCCTTCAAGGCGCTGGCACCATGGCCCAATTCCAAGGTCTCCAAGGACACAAACTTACATTATGATCCATCCTCAGGAGAGTCCATTTCAAATCAGCCCCCTCGGCTGCTCACCCAGAGCCAGCAGATCAAACCTGCCTTGTCACTAGGAGACAGTTGGAATGCGAGGTGGGCTGCCCAGGCATCCATCCTTAGAACCCTGCTCTGGAGAATTTCTTTATGGGACGTCTTGAATCCAACCAACCTGTCTTGACTGTCTCGCAGAATGAATCCTTGTGGTTTGAAGCATCACACAATCCCACTGTGAGAAAACCTCCATTTCCTCATGATGCCCCACACCTTCATAAATGGGCCATCATGGACAGAAACTCCATCCTAAGCCAAAGTCTGATCCACGCCCTGAATTCAGAAGCAGGAGATCTCGATTCAGCACTTGAGAGTGTGCCTGCTGTGCCCTCGCCCCGAAACCTAAGCCTAACTTGTGTTCTCAGACTTCCGTCTTCACAATCTTGGCCACACCCCTCGAGTTTGGCAATTCTGGAGACACAATGCAGCACTCTGCCTGCCCTCCAGAAGAAAAATGTTGCCCTATAGGGCTGACCAGAAACGCCAAATGAGTAACAACCTGCATGCCACTCGACCATACCCCAATTATACAATCTAGCCTGTTCACTGAAACCCTGTCTGACAAAGCCTGACGGCAGACCTCCAGTCCAACACCCAGACAGCTGGCCGTACACTGAGCATATCAAACCCACAATGGCTTTCGGCCATCATCGCTACCCAACCTCAGTTTTCACCTTCAGAACCTAGACCTTATCTCCACTCACTGCTCAGGAGTGAACGTGATACAAGAATCAGAACTTCTCCTTTGCCATGGCAAGAAACCTTGTGGTTGGCATGTGGTCCAACGTTCATTGTAGGAGAAAGCAGCATGGACTATGAGGCCCCACCTATCCCTGAGGGCTACAATTTGCACAAACACACATTGTGACCCTCAGCGTGAGACCTATCCTCATGTAAAGCCTCTTAGTGTCTGGAACAACAGCCCACATATGGGGCTTGCCAAGCCCCTAGTCTCCCAATCTCAACCAGAGTTAGAGATGTCTAATCACCCCTACTCAGGGCACTGCTCTGGAATCCCTCTTTGGTGGGACAACTGAGGTAAAAAAAAAATACAGAAAGGACACTTCCCATCCACAGAATGATCCCAACCACTTGGGATCAGGCCAAATCACCAGAGAAAGACATGTCCATGGCCCTTGAGTACACCCCGACATTCCACGGACACCGTAGGCACAAAATCCAGAGACAAAAGCCTGAGCAAACGCCACATACTCGCCCTTTCTTCATAACCCGGAAAATTCCCACGGTCTGTAGATCGAGCCTTCATAGATACATCCCCAAACCTAAGCTGAGTTTGTGTTTTCAGACTTCTGTCCCCAGAGTCCTGGCCCACACACCATCCAAGCTGGGGCCCCTGGAGCCACACCTGAGGACTGTGGCTTCCTTCTCCAGAGGTATTCTGCCATTTCCATTGGCCACAACCCTATAGATTAGGAGAAACCTACAAACTCCCCTAGGCCATCCCAATAGTTTTGGCTGCCCAGGACAAGCAGGGATGATCTTTCACAAGTTAGGAAACTACCTCCACTCAGACCCAGAGACAGATATCCCCATAGAATAAGATTGAACTGGACAGGCACTTAGGCCCTAATCAGATCCATTGCTTTTGTTTCCAGGCATCTCTCCTCAGAGGCCAGGTTACCTATACCAGCATATGGGGGATTACTGAGGCACTCATAGAAAAATCTCGTCTCCACATTGGAAATGTACTCTTTGGAGCTCTATAAAAACCTCTGTTTAGGAGAATCTTTCAGAGCCCCGGATCAAGCACCCCATTCCAAGGTCTCCATGGACTTAAACCCACATTATGATCTATCCTCGGTAGAGTCCATGTCAACTCATCCCCCTTGGTTTCTCCCCCAGGGCCTGCAGATCAAACCTGCCTTGTTGCTAGGAGACAACTAGAATGGGAGGCGGGCTGCCCAGGCATCCATCCTTAGAACCCTACTCTGGAGTCGTTCCATATGGGACATCCTAGAGCCATCCAACAGGTCTCAAGTGTCCCACAGAAGGAATCTTTGCAGTCTGGTGCATATCACAACTACCATTGTGGGAAAATCTTCATGGCCTCTTGAGACGCTCCACTTTATAAAGGGGCCATCATGGATAGAAACTCCAACCTGAGCAAACGTCTGATATTCGCCCTGGCTTCAGGTGCATGAGATCTTGATTCAGCTCTGCAGAGTGTGCCTTCTGTGCCCTCACCCCAAAAACTAAGCCTAGCTTGTGTTCTCAGACTACCGTCCTCACACCCCTGGCCCAAAAGCCCTACAATTTGGCAATACTGGGGCCACAATGCATCACTCTGCCTGCCCTCCAGAAGAAAAACGTTTCCTTATAGCGCTACCTAGAAACCCGAATGAAGATCAACTGAACGCCACTCGACTGCACCCCAAATATACAGTCTACCCTGTCTAATGACCTGTCTGACACAGCATGAGCCCACACCTCCAGACCTACACTCAACAGCTAGCCACACACTGAGCTCATTGTACCCATCAGGTCCTTAGGTCTTGATCTCTTCCCAACCTCGGTTTTCGGGTTTCAGAACCTAGACCTAAACTCCAATCACTGTCCAGGGGTGAACGTGATGCAGAAATCACAACTCTTCCTTCGCCATGGCCGGAAAACTTGTGGTTGGCATATTCTCCAACGTTCAGTGTAGGAGAATCCAGCGTGGCCCATGAGGCCCTTCCCATGCTTGAGGGCCTTGTTGGGCACAAATAGGCATTGTGACCCTCAGCATGAGCCCTGTCCTCAAGGAAGACCTCTCAGTGTCTGAATCAAGAGCCCACATATTGGACTTGCCATGCCCCTAGGCCCCCAAACTTAAACAGAGTTGGGATTATCCAGTTGTCCCTACCAAGGACTCTGCTCGGGAATCCCTCTTTTATTGGCACACATGAGGTACATAAAATAAAATAAAAAAACAGAAAGGACACCTCCCATCCCACAGAATGTACGCAAACTCTTGGGATTGGGTCAAATCCTCAGAGAAGGAAAGCCGTCCACAACCCATGAGGCCACGCCAGCATTCGACCCGCATTGTTGACACAAATCCAGAGAAAAAACCTGAGCAAGCACCTCAAACTCACCCTTTTTCATATCCCGAAGTGTTATCACGGTCTGTAGATTGGGCGTGCCATACCTATGTCCCCAATCCTAAGCGGAATTTGTGTTTTCAGACTTCTGTCCCCACAGGCCTGGCCCACACACCCTCAAGGCTGGGCACCTAGAGCCAAACTCAGAACTGTGCCTGCCCTCTCCAGGGGATTTCTGCCCATTCCATTGGCCACAACCCTATAGATTAGGAGAAACTCAAAAATCTCGAGGCCATTCCCAATATTATAGGCTGCCCAGGACAAACAGGGGCGATCTGATACAAGCCGAGCAACTACCTCCCCTCAGATCCATAGACACGTATCCCCAGGAAAGAGATTGAACCGGACAGGCACCTAGGCCCTAATCATATCCATTGCTTTTGTTTCCAGGCATCTCTCCTCAGAGGCCTGGTTTCCAATACCAGCATATGGGAGATTCCTTAGGCACTCATCAAAACAATTCTCTTCTCTACATAGGAAACGTACTCTTTAGAGCTCCATCAAAACCTCCGGTTATGAACATCCCTCAAGGCCCCGGATCAAGCACCCCATTCCAAGGTTTCCATTGACACAAATGCACATTATGACCCATCCTCAACTCACCCATTTCAACACACCCGCCTCGGTTACTCCCCTAGATCCAGCAGATCGAATTTGCCTTGGCGCTATGAGACACTGGAATGGGAGGCAGGCTGCCCAGGCATCCATCCTTAGAACCCTGCTCTGGATAGCTTCCTTATGGGATGTCCTGGAGCCATCCAGCAGGTCTCGACTGTCCCACGGAAGGAATCATTGCGGTTTGGAGCATCTCACAATTCCCATCGTGGGAAAACCTCCATGGCCTCGTGACACCCTCCCCTTCATGAACGGGACGTCATGGACAGAAACTCCAACCTGAGCCAACGTCTGATCCTAGCTCTGTCTTCAGGTACACGGGATCTGGAATCATCTCTGCAGACGGTTCCTGCCGTCCCCTCACCCCGAAATCTAAGTCTGGCTTGTGATCTCAGAATTTTTTCCTCACACTCCTGGCCCACAAGCCTTCCAGTTTGGGACTTCTGGAGCCACTATGTGGCACTGTGTCTTCTTTCCAGAAGAAAAACGTTGCCCTCTGGGGCTACCCAGTAACCACAAATGAGTACCAAACTGCACGAAACTCAACTGCACCCCAATGATACAGTCTAGCCTGGGCACTAATTCCCTGTCTGCCACAGCGTGAGCCTGCACCTCCCAACCCACACTCAACAGCTGGCCGATCACTGAGCACATCAGTCACACCATGGCCTTAGGTCTTCATCTCTTCCCAACCTCAGTTTTCAGGCTTCAGAACCTAAACCTTAAATCCAATCACAGTCCAGGAGTGAAAGTGTTGCAGAAATTAGAACTGCTTCTTCCCCATGGCCAGAAAACTTGTGGTTGCCATATTGTGCAACGTTCAGTGTAGGAGAAACCAGCATGGAACATTAGGCCACGCCCTGACTTGAGGGGCTCCTTGGGCACAAAAACACATTGTGAAACTCAATGTGAGCCCTATGCTCAAGGAAGGCCTCTCAGTGTCTGGACCAAGAGCCCACATATGGGGCTTGCCATGTTTTTAGGTCCCAATGTTAACCAGAGTTCTGGTTGTCCAGTCGCCCCTCCCCAGGACTCTGCTGTGGAATCCCTCTTTTGGTGGTCCACCTGAGGTAAAAAAAAAAAAAAAAAAAAAAAACAGAAAGGCCTCCTCCCTTCCCACAGAATGACCCCAAACTCTTGGGATTGGGTCAAATCCCCATAAAGGGAGCCTCATCGATGTCCCATGAGGTCCCCCGGACATTCCATGGCAATTGGTGACACATATCCAGAAAAAAATAAGCATGAGCAAGCACCTCACTTTCGCCCTTTGTTCATATCCCGAAGAGTTCTCCTCATGGTCTATATATCGGGCCGGCCATACCTACAGACCCAACCTAAGTGGAGTTTGTGTTTTCAGACTTTTGTCCAAATAGCCATGGACCACACACGCTCCACACTTGGGTCCCTGGAGCCATACCTCAGGACTGTGCTTCCCTTTCAAGAGAATTCTTCCCATTCCATTGGCCACAACCTTGCATATTAGGAAAAACCTCCAAAGTTACCGGGGCCATCCCAATAGTGTAGGCCGCCCAGGACAAACAGGTGTGATCTCAAACCAGCTGAGCAACTACCTCCACTCAGACAAAAGATGTCCCCAGAGAAGAATATTGAACCGGACAGGCCCCTAGGCCCTAATCAGATCCATTGCTTGGGTTTCCAGGCATCTCTCCTCAGAGGCCTCATTTCCAATACCAGCAAATGGCGGTTTCCTGAGGCACCAATAAGAACAAATCTCGTCTCCCCATGGAAAACGTGTTCATTGGAGCTTTGTTATAACCTCTGGTTAGGAGAATCCTTCAGGGCCCCGGTGCCACTACCCCATACCAAGGTCTCAATGGACTCAAACCAACATTAAGACCATCCTCAGGAACGTCCATTTCAACTCATTTAAGACCATCCTCAGGAAAGTCCATTCCCACTCAGCCCCCTCTGATGCTACCCCAAGCCAGCAGATCAAACGTTTCTTGTTGCTAGGAGACAATTGGAATTGAGGCTGTCTGCCCAGGCATCCATACTTAGAACCCTGTTCTGGAAAAATACCTTAGGAGACGTCCTGGAGCCATCCAACAAATCTTAATTGTCCCACAGAAGGAATCCTTGCGGTTTGGAGCATCTCACAACTCTAATAGTGGGAAAACACCCATGTCCTCATAATGCCCCCCCCTTCATGAAGGGGCCAACATGGACAGAAACTCCAACCTGAGCCAAAGTCTGATCCTCGACCTGACTTCAGACTCATGAGATCTCAATTAAGCTCTGCAGACTGTGCCTGTCATGTCCTTCCCCGAAACCTAAGCCTAGCTTGTGTTCTCAGACTTCCGTCCTCACTCTCCTGGCCCACAAGCCCTCCAGTTTGGGAATTCCGAAGACACAATGCAGCACTCTGCCTGCCCTCCAGAAGAAAAACTTTGCCCTATGCTGCTAATAAGAAACCCCAAATGATTATCTAATGCATGCCACTCGACTGTAAAGCAATTATACAGCCTACCCTGAATACGAATGCCCTGTCTGGCACAGCCTGAGACAAGACATCCCAAACGACACCTAGACAGCTGGCTCAAACCTGGACACAAGGGACCCCCTATGGCTGTAGTTCGTCATCTCTTCCCAACCTCGGTTTTCAGGCTTCAGAACCTAGACCTTATTTCCAATCACTGCCCAAGGGGTGAGCGTGATGCAGAAATTAGAACTCCTCCTTCCCCTGGCCAGAAACATTGTGGTTGGCATGTTGTCCAACGTTCAATGTGGGAAAACCTGCATAGTCGGAAAGGCCACGCCAGTGCTTGAGGGCCGCCTAGGGCACAGACATGCATTGTGACCTGTAGCGTGAGTCCCGTATTAAAGTAACGCCTCTCAGTGGCTGGACCAAGATCCTGCATATGGGGCTTGTCATATCCATAGGCCCCCAGGCTTAACCAGAGAGCGAGTATTCCAGTTGTCAGTACCCACTGCTATGCTCCAGAATCCCTCTACTGGGGGGACACATGAAGCAGAAAACAGGACTCTTCCCTTCCCACAGAATGACCCCAAACTCTTGGGGGGCTGGACAAACTACCAGAGAGGGAGACTTCTACGACCCATGAGGCAACTCCTACATTAAACGGCCATTGTGGACAAAATATCCAGAGACAAAAGACTGAGCGACTGCCTCCCTCTCACCCTTCTTTCATATCCAGAGGAGCTCCCCTCACGGACTGTAGATCAGGCCTGCCATAACCTCGGCCCCAAACCTGAGCTGAGTTTGGGTTTTTGGATGTCTGTCTGCACAGCCGTGACCCACACCGCCTCCAGGCTGGGGTCTCTGGAGCCACACCACAGAACTGTGCCTGCTCTCTCCTAAGAAACTGCCCGTTCCATTGGCCACAACTCTACAAAATAGTAGAAACCTCAAGGTCCCCAAGGACATCCCACTACCGCAAGCCACACTGGACAAACAGGGGCATTATGACACCAGCTGAGCAACTACTACCTCCATGCAGACACACAGACTGATATCCGCAGAGACAGAAGATTGAACCAGACAGGCCCCTAGGCCCTATTATGAACTCTTGCTTTGGTGTCCAGGCATCACTCCTCAGAGGCCTGGGTTCGAAGACCAGCATATGGGGCTATCCTGAGGCACCAGACAGAACACCTCTCATCTCCGCATGGAAAGCTTCCTTGTTGGAGTTGTGTCAAACCCTTCGGGTTGGAGAATCCTGCAGAGTCCCTTAGCTACTGCCACATTCCAAGGTCTCCATGGCCACCAACCAACATTATGACTCATCCGCAGGAAAGTCCATTTAAACTCAGCCTTCTGGGTAGCTCACCAAGAGCCCGCAGATTGAGCGTGCCTTGTCTCGACCAGGCAATGGAAAGGTGAGTTGGCGTTTCTCGGCATCCATGCTTAGGCCCCTGCTCTCGAGTTTTTCTGTATGGGGTATCCTGGAACCATCCAATAGTACTCGACTGTCCTGAAGAAGGAAACTTTGAAGTTTGGAGCAGCTCACAACTCCCAGCGTAGGGAAACCTCCCTGGCCTCATGATGCCCCCACCCCCTTCAGGAAGGGGCCGTCATCGTCACAAACTCCAGCTTGAGGCAACAACTGGTACTAGCCCTGACCTCAGATGCAGGAGATCTCGATTCAACCTCTGCACAGTCGGCCCAAACCTCGTGCTACCTTGTGTTTTCAGACTTCCTTCTTCACACTTCTGGCAAACATGTCCTCAAGACTTGGAATTATGGAAACAAAATGCAGCCCTATGCTGTCCCTCCAGAAGAAAAACGTTGCTCTATGGGGATCTCCATAAACCCCAACTGAGGATCAACCTGCTCGGTTCTTGACCTCACCCCAATTGGATTGTTCGGGTTGTCCATTCATCCCTCCCCAGAGCTCTGCTTTGGAATCCCTCTTTTGGTGGGACACCTGAGGTAACAAAACTAAAAGGACTCCTCCCATCCTTCAGATTGACCCCAAACAATTGGGATTGGACCAAATTCACAGAGAGGAAGTCTCGTCCATGGCCCATGAGGCCTCCCCGAGATTCCACAGCCATCGTTGACAACAAATCCAGAGACAAAAGTCTGAGCAAGCGCCTCACACTCGCTCTTTTGTCGTATCCCGAAGATTTCTCCTCACGGTCTGTAGATCGGGCCTGCCATACCTACTTCCCAAACCTAAGCCGAGTTTGTGTTTTCAGACTTCTGTCCCCACATTCCTGGCCCACAGACCCTTCAGGCTGGGGCCCCTGGAGCCACACATCAGGACTGTGCCTGTCCATACCACGGGAATTCTGCCCATTCCATTGTCCACAACCGTACAAATTAGGAAAAACCTCCAGAGTCCCCAAGGACATCCCAATAATGTAGGCCGCCATGACAAACAAGGGTCATCTGAAACCAGCGGAGCATCTACCTCGACTCAGCGTAGATGGATGTCCCCAGAGAAGAAGATTAAATCAGACAGGCCCCTAGGCCTGAATATGATTCATTGCTTTCGGTTACAGGTATCTCTCCTCAGAGGCCTGGTTTCCAATATTAGCATATGGGGATATCATGAGGCAGCAATCAGAAGAAATCTCTTCTCCACATGGGAAAATTATCCTTTGAAGATGTCTCAAAACCTCCAGTTAGGAGAATCCTTCAGGGCCTGTGTGCCACTGCCCCATTACAAGGTCTCCATAGACACAAAAACACATTAGGACCCATCTACAGGAGAGTCCATTTCAACTGAGTGTATTCGGTTGCTCCGCGAGATCCAGCAGATCTAAATTGTCTTGTTGCTAGGAGACAATTGGAATATGAGGTGGCCTACCACGCCATCCATTCTTAAAACCCTGCTCGGAATCGTTGGCCTGGAGCCAACCAACAGGTCTCAATAGTCCTGCAGATGAATCTTTCTAGTTGGGAGCTTCTCAGAACTCGCATCGTGAGAGAACCCCCATGGCCACATGATCCCCCCCCTTCATAAAGGGGACATCAGGGACATAAGGTCCTACCTGAGCGATCGTCTGATCCTCACCCTGACTTCAGATACACGAGATCTCGGTTCAGGTCTGTAGATTGTGCCTGCCATGTCCTCATCTAGAAACCTAAGCCTTGCTTGTGTCCTCAGACTTCTGTACACAGACTACTGGCTCACAAGCCCTCCAGTTTGGCAATCCAGAACTACAATGCAGCACTCTACCTGTCCTGCAGAAGAAATACATTGCCCTTTGGGGCTACCTAGAAACCCCAAATGAAGATCAACCTGCACGACATTTGGCTATACCCAAAATATATAGGATAACCTGGGCAATAATGCCCTTTCTGACACAGCCTGAGCCTGGACCTCATAGGACCACCCAGACAGCTGGCTACAAACTGAGAACTTCAGACCCCCCATGGCCTTAGGTCGTTATCCCTTCCCAACCTCAGTTTTCAGGCTTCAGAACCTAGACCTTATCTCCAATCACTGCCCAGGTTTGAAAATGATGCAGAAATCAGAACTCTTTCCCGATGGCAGGAAAACTTGCGGTTGGCTTGTTGTCCAACGTTCAGTGTAGTGGAATCCAGTGTGTCCCTTGAGGCCCCGCCATTGCTCGCGGTCCAGATAGGTAGCAAACCCAAATTGTGACCCTCAGCCTTAGCCCAGTCCTCAGGTAAGGACACTCAGTGGCTGGATGAAGAGACAGCATATTGGGCTTGCCATGCGCCTAGGCCCCAATTTTTAACCATAGTTCATGTTGTCCCTTCACTCTTCCCCAGGGTCCTGCTTTGGAATTCCTCTTTTGGTGGGACACCTGTTGTAACATCCCTGAAAGGAGTCCTCCCTCCAACAGATTGAAGAAAAACAATTGGGATTGGGCCAAATCCACAGAGAGCAAGATTCGTCCATGTCCCATGAGGCCTCCTCGAGCTTCCACGGCCATCGCTGATACAAAATCCAGAGACAAAAGCCTGAGCAAGCGCCTCAGACTCGCCCTATCCTCATATCCTGAAAATGTCTTCTCATGGTTTGTAGATGGGGCCTGCCATACCTACGTCCCCAAACATAAGCTGAGTTTGTGTTTTCAGACTTCTGTCCTCAAAGTCCTGGGCCACATACCCTCCAGGCTGGGGACCCTGGAGCCAAACATTAGGACTGTGCCTACCCAATCCATGGGAATTCTGCCCATTCCATTGTCCAAAATCGTACAAATTAGGAGAACCCTCCAAAGTCCCTGAGGCCATCCCAATAGTATAGGTCGCCAGGGACAAAAAAGGGAAGTCTGACACAGCTGAGCATCTAACTCCACTCATACCCTAGAAGGATGTCCCCAGAGAAGAAGATTGAACCAGACAGGACCCTAGGCCAAAATCGGATCCATTGCTTTGGTTTACAGGCATGTCTCCTCAAAACCCTAGATGCCAATACAACCATTGGGGTTTTCCTTAGGCAACCATCAGAACAAACCTCGTCTCCACAAGGAAACTTGTGCATGGAAGCTATGTCAAAAGCTTAGGAGAAAACTTCAGGGTCCCGGTGCCACCGCCCCATTCCAAGGCCCTCATGGACACAAACACACATTAGACCCATCCTCAGGAAAGTCCATTTCAACTCAGCCACCCCGGTTGCTCCCGCAGAGCCATCAGATCTAAACTGTCTTGTCGCTAGGAGACAATTGGAATGCTAGGCGGGCTTCCCAGGCATCCATCCTCGAACGTTGGTCTGGACTCATTCATATGGGATGTCCTGGAGCTGTCCAACAGGTCTCTCTCAATTGTCCCACAGAAGGAATCCTTGGAGGGGGCATCCCACCACTCCCAACGTGGGAAAACCTCCACGGCCTCGAGATTAGGCTCCCTTTATGAAGGGGCCGTCATGAACAGAAAATCCAAGCTGAGCCAACGTCTGATCCTCGCTGTGACTTCAGATCCATGAGATATTGCTTCAGATCTTCAGGGAGTACATGCCGTGCCCTCGCCCTGAAACCCAAGCCTAGCTGTCCCTAGGACGCAATTGTAACCAGATTTCTGGCTGTCAAATCGCCCCTCCCCAGGGCTCTTCTCTGAAATCCCTCATATGGTGGGACGCCTGAGTTTGAAAAACAAAACAAAACAAAACAAAACAAAACAACAACAAAAAACGGACTTCTTCCGTCCCAAGAATGACCGCAAACTCCTTGGATTGGGCCATATCCCCAGGGAGAAAGAGTCGTCCATTTCCCATGAAGTCACCCGGAAATTTCATGACCATGAATGGCATGATATCCAGAGATAAATACTTGAGCAAGAGCCTCACACTCGCCTTTTTTTCATATCCCGAAGAGTTCTCCTCATGGTCTGTAGATCAGTCCTGCCATACCTATGACCCGAAACATAAGCCGAGTTTCTGTTTTCGGACAACTGTCCAAACAGCCCTGGCCTACACAGCCTACAGGCTTAGGCCCCTGGATCCAAGCTGAGGACTGTACTTGCCCTCTCCAAGGGAATTTTGTGTGCCCATTCCAATGAACACAACACTACTAATAGGATAAATCTCAAAAGTCCCTGAGGCCATCCCAATAGTGGTGGCTTCTCAGGACAAACAGGAGCAATCTGAGACCATCTGAGAACCTACCTGCACTCAGACTTGTAGATTGATATCCGCAGAGGTTAAAAGGAACGAACAGGCCCCTAGGCCCTAATCGGATCCATTGCTTTGGTTTCCAGGCATCTCTCCTCAGAGGCCTGGATATCAATAACAGCATATGGCTGCTTCTTGACTCACCCACCAGAACAAATCTCACCTACACATGGGAAACTTGCACGTGGGAGTGATGTCAAAGCCTCTGTTTAGGAGAACCCTTCATGGCCCCAGTGCCACCACGTCATTCCAAAGTATCCATAGACACAAAAACACATTAGGACCCATACACAGGAGAGTCTATTTCAACTCAGCGTATTCGGTTGCTCCGCGATATCCAGCAGATATAACTTGTCTTGTTGCTAGGAGACAATTGGAATGCGAGGTGGACTACCCAGCCATCCATCCTTAGAAACCTGCTCGGAACCGTTAGCCTGGAGCCAACCAACAGGTCTCAATTGTCTTGCAGAAGAATCTTTGAAGTTGGGAGCTTCTCACAACTCCCATCGTGAGAAAAAACACCCATGGCCTCGTGATCCCCCCCCCTTCATGAAGTGGCCCTCAGAGACATAAGGTCCAACCTGAGCGATTGTCTGATCCTCACCATGATTTCAGATGCACGAGATCTCGGTTCAGATATGTAGATTGTGCCTGCCATGTCCTCACCCAGAAACCTAAGCCTAGCTTGTGTCCTCAGACTTCCATCCTCAGACTTATGGCCCACAAGCCCTCCAGTTTGGCAATCCAGAATTATAATGCAGCACTCTGCCTGCCCTCCAAAATAAAATCATTGCCTTCTGGGGCTACCCAGAAACCCCAAATGAAGTTCAACCTGCACGCCACTTGGCTGTACCCAAAATATATAGGCTGACCTGGGCTATAATGCCCTTTCTGACAGAGCCTTAGCCTGGACCTCCTGGACCCACCCATACAGCTGGCCGCTCAATGAGCACATCGGACCAGCCATTGCCTTAGGTCGTTATCTCTTCCCAGCCTCGGTTTTCAGGATTTAGAACCTAGGCCTTATCTCCAATCACTGTCCATGTTTGAAAATGATGCAGAAATCAGAACTCTTTCCCGATGGCAAGAAACCTTGTGGTAGGCTTGTTGTATAATGTTCAGTGTAGTGGAAACATGTGTGTCCGATGAGGCCCCACCATTGCTCGCGGGCCACATAGGTGGCAAACACACATTGTGACCCTCAGGCTTAGCCCAGTCCTCTGGTAAGGCCTCTCAGTGGCTGGATGAAAAGACAGCATATTAGGCTTGCCATGCCCCAGGCCCCGAATTTAACAATAGTTCGGGTTGTCCCTTCACTCTTCCCCAGGCTCTGCTTTGGAACTCCTCTTTTGGTGGGACACCTGAGGTAACAACCCTGAAAGGAGTACTCCATCCAACAGATTGACGAAAAACAATTGGGATTGGGCCAAATCCACAGAGAGCAAGATTCATCCATGGCCCATGAGGCCTCCTCGACATTCCACGGCCATCGCTGAAATAAAATCCAGAGACAAAAGCCTGAGCAAACGCCTCAGACTCGCACTATCTTCATATCCTGAAGATGTCTTATCACGGTTTGTAGATCAGGCCTGCCATACCTACGTCCCCAAACATATGCTGAGTTTGTGTTTTCAGACTTCTGTCCTCAAAGTCCTGGGCCACACACCATCCAGGCTGGGGACCCTGGAGCCACACATTAGGACTGTGCCTACCCAATCCATGGGAATTCTGCCCATTCCATTGTCCAAAATCGTACAAATTAGGAGAACCCTCCAAAGTCCCTGAGGCCATCCCAATAGTATAGGTCGCCCAGGACAAAAAAGGTCAGTCTGTCACCAGCTGAGCATCTACCTCCACTCATACCCTAGATGGATGTCCCCAGAGAAGAAGATTGAACCAGACAGGACCCTAGGCCAAAATCGGATCCATTGCTTTGGTTACAGGCATGTCTCCTCAAAGCCCTGGATTCCAATACAAGCATTGGGGTTTTCCTGAGGCACCCATCAGAACCAAACTCGTCTCCACAAGGAAACTTGTGCATGGGAGCTATGTCAAAAGCTGAGGAGAATACTTCAGGGTCCCGGTGCCACCGCCCCATTCCAAGGCCCTCATGGACACAAACACACATTAGACCCATCCTCAGGAAAGTCCATTTCAACTCAGCCACCCCGGTTGCTCCCACAGAGCCATCAGATCTAAACTATCTTGTCGCAAGGAGACAATTGGAATGCGAGGCGGGCTTCCCAGGCATCCATCCACGAACGTTGGTCTGGACTCATCCATATGGGATGTCCTTGAGCTGTCCAGCAGGTCTCAATTGTCCCGCAGAACGAATCCTAGGAGGGGGCCTTCCACCACTCCAAACGTGGGAAAACCTGCACGGACTCGAGATTCGGTTCCCTTCATGAAGAGGCAGTCATGAACAGAAAATCCAAGCTGAGACAACGTCTTATCCTCGCTCTGACTTCAGATGCATGAGATATTGCTTCAGATCTTCAGGATGTACATGCCGTGCCCTCGCCCTGAATCCCAAGTCTAGCTGGTGTTCTCAGACTTCCGTCCTCACACTCCTGGCTCCGAAGCCCACACGTTTGGCAATTCCGGACCATCATTGCAGCACTCTGCCTGCCCTCAAGAAACAAAATATTGCCCAATGAGCTGCCCGGGCACATTAAATGAGAATAAACGTACACGGCACTCGAATGTACCCAAATTATATAGTCTAACCTGGGCAGTAATGCACTGTCTGACACACCCTGAGCCGGGACCTCCTGAGCAACACCCAGACAGCTGACCGCACACTGAGCCCAAAAGACCCACCGTGGCCTTAGGTCATCATCTCTTCCCTACCTCAGTTTTCAGGCTTCAGAACCTAGACCTTATCTCCAATCACTGCCCAGGGGTGAGTGTGATGCAGAAATAAGAACTCTTCCTTACCCATGGCAATAAACCTTATGGTTGGCATGTTGTCCAACGTTCAGTGTAGGGGAAACCAGGATTCACCCTGAGGCCCCGCCCATTCTTGAGTGCGACGAGGGCATAAACACGCATTGTGACCCTCAGCGTGAGTCCTCTCCTCTAGTACGTCCTGTCAGTGGATAGACCATTAGATGCCATAATGGCTTGACATGTCCCTAGGCCCAAAATTTAAACCAGATTTCTGGTTGTCCAATTGCCCCTCCCCAGGGCTCTACTCTGGAATCCCTCATTTGGTGGGACAACTGAGTTTGAAAAACAAAACAAAAACAAAACAACAACAAAAAAAAAAAAAAACGGACTTCTTCCATCCCACAGAATGACCCCAAACTCTTTGAACGGAGCCAAACCCCCAGAGTGTAGGTCTCGTCCATTTCCCATGAAGTCACCCGGATATTTCATGACCATGAATGGCACGATATCCAGAGATAAAAACTTGAGCAAGAGCCTCACACTCGCCTTTTTTTCATATCCCGAAGAGTTCTCCTCATGGTCTGTAGATCAGTCCTGCCATACCTATGACCCGAAACATAATCCGAGTTTGTGTTTTCAGACAACTGTCCAAACAGCCCAGGCCTACACAATCAACAGGCTCAGTCCCCTGGAGGCAACCTGAGGACTGTACTTGGCCTCTCCAAGGGAATTCTGTGTGCCCATTCCAATGGCCACAACCCTACTAATAGGATAAACCTCCAAAGTCCCTGAGGCCATCCCAATAGTGGTGGCTTCCCAGGACAAACAGGAGCAATCTGAGCCCATCTGAGAACCTACCTGCACTCAGACTCGTAGACTGATATCCCCAGAGGTAAAAAGGAATGAACAGGCCCCTAGGCCCTAAACGGATCCATTGCTTTGGTTTCCAGGCATCTTCCTCAGAGGCCTGGATTTCAGTACCAGCAAATGGCTGTTTCTTGACTCACTCATCAGAACAAAACTCATCTACACATGGGAAACTTGCACGTGGGAGGTGTGTCAAAGCCTCTTTTTAGGAGAACCCTTCAGGGCCCCAGTGCAACCACTTCATTCCAAGATCTCCATAGACACAAAATCATATTAGGACACATGAACGGGAGAGTGCAATTCAACTCAGCATATTCGGTTGCTCCGCGAGATCCAGCAGATCTAACTTGTCTTGTTGCTAGGAGACAATTGGAATGCGAGGTGGTCTACCCGCCATCCATCCTTAGAACCCTGCTCAGAATCATTGGCCTGGAGCCAACCAACAGGTCTCAATTTTCCTGCAGAAGAATCTTTGCAATTGGGAGCTTCTCACAACTCCCATCGTGAGAAACCCCCATGGCCTCGTGATACTCCCCCCATCATGAAGGGGCCATCAGGGACCTAACGTCCAACCTGAGAAATAGTCTGATCCTCAACCTGACTTCAGATGCACGAGATCTCGATTCAGGTCTGTAGATTGTGCCTGCCATGTCCTCACCCAGAAACCTAAGCCTAGCTTGTGTCCTCAGACTTCTGTACACAGACTACTGGCTCACAAGCCCTCCAGTTTGGCAATCCAGAACTACAATGCAGCACTCTACCTGCCCTGCAGAAGAAATACATTGCCCTCTGGGGACACCCAGAAACCCCAAATGAAGATCAACCTGCATGCCACTTGGCTGTACCCAAAATATATAGGCTGACCTGGGCAATAATGCCCTTTCTGGCAGAGCCTTAGCCTGGACATCCTGGCCCCACCCATACAGCTGGCTGCTCAATGAGCACATCGGACCAGCCATTGCCTTAGGTCGTTATCTCTTCCCAGCCTCGGTTTTCAGGATTTAGAACCTAGGCCTTATCTCCAATCACTGTCCATGTTAAAAATGATGCAGAAATCAGAACTCTTTCCCGATGGCAAGAAACCTTGTGGTAGGCTTGTTGTATAATGTTCAGTGTAGTGGAAACATGTGTGTCCGATGAGGCCCCACCATTGCTCGTGGGCCACATAGGTGGCAAACACACATTGTGACCCTCAGGCTTAGCCCAGTCCTCTGGTAAGGCCTCTCAGTGGCTGGATGAAAAGACAGCATATTAGGCTTGCCATGCCCCAGGCCCCGAATTTAACAATAGTTCGGGTTGTCCCTTCACTCTTCCCCAGGCTCTGCTTTGGAACTCCTCTTTTGGTGGGACACCTGAGGTAACAACCCTGAAAGGAGTACTCCATCCAACAGATTGACGAAAAACAATTGGGATTGGGCCAAATCCACAGAGAGCAAGATTCTTCCATGGCCCATGAGGCCTCCTCGACATTCCACGGCCATCGCTGAAATAAAATCCAGAGACAAAAGCCTGAGCAAACGCCTCAGACTCGCACTATCTTCATATCCTGAAGATGTCTTATCACGGTTTGTAGATCAGGCCTGCCATACCTACGTCCCCAAACATAAGCTGAGTTTGTGTTTTCAGACTTCTGTCCTCAAAGTCCTGGGCCACACACCATCCAGGCTGGGGACCCTGGAGCCACACATTAGGACTGTGCCTACCCAATCCATGGGAATTCTGCCCATTCCATTGTCCAAAATCGTACAAATTAGGAGAACCCTCCAAAGTCCCTGAGGCCATCCCAATAGTATAGGTCGCCCAGGACAAAAAAGGTCAGTCTGTCACCAGCTGAGCATCTACCTCCACTCATACCCTAGATGGATGTCCCCAGAGAAGAAGATTGAACCAGACAGGACCCTAGGCCAAAATCGGATCCATTGCTTTGGTTACAGGCATGTCTCCTCAAAGCCCTGGATTCCAATACAAGCATTGGGGTTTTCCTGAGGCACCCATCAGAACCAAACTCGTCTCCACAAGGAAACTTGTGCATGGGAGCTATGTCAAAAGCTGAGGAGAATACTTCAGGGTCCCGGTGCCACCGCCCCATTCCAAGGCCCTCATGGACACAAACACACATTAGACCCATCCTCAGGAAAGTCCATTTCAACTCAGCCACCCCGGTTGCTCCCACAGAGCCATCAGATCTAAACTATCTTGTCGCAAGGAGACAATTGGAATGCGAGGCGGGCTTCCCAGGCATCCATCCACGAACGTTGGTCTGGACTCATCCATATGGGATGTCCTTGAGCTGTCCAGCAGGTCTCAATTGTCCCGCAGAACGAATCCTAGGAGGGGGCCTTCCACCACTCCAAACGTGGGAAAACCTGCACGGACTCGAGATTCGGTTCCCTTCATGAAGGGGCAGTCATGAACAGAAAATCCAAGCTGAGACAACGTCTTATCCTCGCTCTGACTTCAGATGCATGAGATATTGCTTCAGATCTTCAGGAGGTACATGCCGTGCCCTCGCCCTGAATCCCAAGTCTAGCTGGTGTTCTCAGACTTCCGTCCTCACACTCCTGGCTCCGAAGCCCACACGTTTGGCAATTCCGGACCATCATTGCAGCACTCTGCCTGCCCTCAAGAAACAAAATATTGCCCAATGAGCTGCCCGGGCACATTAAATGAGAATAAACGTACACGGCACTCGAATGTACCCAAATTATATAGTCTAACCTGGGCAGTAATGCACTGTCTGACACACCCTGAGCCGGGACCTCCTGAGCAACACCCAGACAGCTGACCGCACACTGAGCCCAAAAGACCCACCGTGGCCTTAGGTCATCATCTCTTCCCTACCTCAGTTTTCAGGCTTCAGAACCTAGACCTTATCTCCAATCACTGCCCAGGGGTGAGTGTGATGCAGAAATAAGAACTCTTCCTTACCCATGGCAATAAACCTTATGGTTGGCATGTTGTCCAACGTTCAGTGTAGGGGAAACCAGGATTCACCCTGAGGCCCCCGCCCATTCTTGAGTGCGACGAGGGCATAAACACGCATTGTGACCCTCAGCGTGAGTCCTCTCCTCTAGTACGTCCTGTCAGTGGATAGACCATTAGATGCCATAATGGCTTGACATGTCCCTAGGCCCAAAATTTAAACCAGATTTCTGGTTGTCCAATTGCCCCTCCCCAGGGCTCTACTCTGGAATCCCTCATTTGGTGGGACAACTGAGTTTGAAAAAAAACAAAACAAAACAACAACAACAACAAAAAAAAAAAAACGGACTTCTTCCATCCCACAGAATGACCCCAAACTCTTTGAACGGAGCCAAACCCCCAGAGTGTAGGTCTCGTCCATTTCCCATGAAGTCACCCGGATATTTCATGACCATGAATGGCACGATATCCAGAGATAAAAACTTGAGCAAGAGCCTCACACTCGCCTTTTTTTCATATCCCGAAGAGTTCTCCTCATGGTCTGTAGATCAGTCCTGCCATACCTATGACCCGAAACATAATCCGAGTTTGTGTTTTCAGACAACTGTCCAAACAGCCCAGGCCTACACAATCAACAGGCTCAGTCCCCTGGAGGCAACCTGAGGACTGTACTTGGCCTCTCCAAGGGAATTCTGTGTGCCCATTCCAATGGCCACAACCCTACTAATAGGATAAACCTCCAAAGTCCCTGAGGCCATCCCAATAGTGGTGGCTTCCCAGGACAAACAGGAGCAATCTGAGCCCATCTGAGAACCTACCTGCACTCAGACTCGTAGACTGATATCCCCAGAGGTAAAAAGGAATGAACAGGCCCCTAGGCCCTAAACGGATCCATTGCTTTGGTTTCCAGGCATCTTCCTCAGAGGCCTGGATTTCAGTACCAGCAAATGGCTGTTTCTTGACTCACTCATCAGAACAAAACTCATCTACACATGGGAAACTTGCACGTGGGAGGTGTGTCAAAGCCTCTTTTTAGGAGAACCCTTCAGGGCCCCAGTGCAACCACTTCATTCCAAGATCTCCATAGACACAAAATCATATTAGGACACATGAACGGGAGAGTGCAATTCAACTCAGCATATTCGGTTGCTCTGCGAGATCCAGCAGATCTAACTTGTCTTGTTGCTAGGAGACAATTGGAATGCGAGGTGGTCTACCCGCCATCCATCCTTAGAACCCTGCTCAGAATCATTGGCCTGGAGCCAACCAACAGGTCTCAATTTTCCTGCAGAAGAATCTTTGCAATTGGGAGCTTCTCACAACTCCCATCGTGAGAAACCCCCATGGCCTCGTGATACTCCCCCCATCATGAAGGGGCCATCAGGGACCTAACGTCCAACCTGAGAAATAGTCTGATCCTCAACCTGACTTCAGATGCACGAGATCTCGATTCAGGTCTGTAGATTGTGCCTGCCATGTCCTCACCCAGAAACCTAAGCCTAGCTTGTGTCCTCAGACTTCTGTACACAGACTACTGGCTCACAAGCCCTCCAGTTTGGCAATCCAGAACTACAATGCAGCACTCTACCTGCCCTGCAGAAGAAATACATTGCCCTCTGGGGACACCCAGAAACCCCAAATGAAGATCAACCTGCATGCCACTTGGCTGTACCCAAAATATATAGGCTGACCTGGGCAATAATGCCCTTTCTGACAGAGCCTTAGCCTGGACATCCTGGCCCCACCCATACAGCTGGCTGCTCAATGAGCACATCGGACCAGCCATTGCCTTAGGTCGTTATCTCTTCCCAGCCTCGGTTTTCAGGATTTAGAACCTAGGCCTTATCTCCAATCACTGTCCATGTTTGAAAATGATGAAGAAATCAGAACTCTTTCCCGATGGCAAGAAACCTTGTGGTAGGCTTGTTGTATAATGTTCAGTGTAGAGGAAACATGTGTGTCCGATGAGGCCCCACCATTGCTCGTGGGCCACATAGGTGGCAAACACACATTGTGACCCTCAGCCTTAGCCCAGTCCTCTGGTAAGGCCTCTCAGTGGCTGGATGAAAAGACAGCATATTAGGCTTGCCATGCCCCTAGGTCCCGAATTTAACAATAGTTCGGGTTGTCCCTTCACTCTTCCCCAGGCTCTGCTTTGGAACTCCTCTTTTGGTGGGACACCTGAGGTAAAAACCCTGAAAGGAGTACTCCATCCAACAGATTGACGAAAAACAATTGGGATTGGGCCAAATCCACAGAGAGCAAGATTCTTCCATGGCCCATGAGGCCTCCTCGACATTCCACGGCCATCGCTGAAATAAAATCCAGAGACAAAAGCCTGAGCAAACGCCTCAGACTCGCACTATCTTCATATCCTGAAGATGTCTTATCACGGTTTGTAGATCAGGCCTGCCATACCTACGTCACCAAACATAAGCTGAGTTTGTGTTTTCAGACTTCTGTCCTCAAAGTCCTGGGCCACACACCATCCAGGCTGGGGACCCTGGAGCCACACATTAGGACTGTGCCTACCCAATCCATGGGAATTCTGCCCATTCCATTGTCCAAAATCGTACAAATTAGGAGAACCCTCCAAAGTCCCTGAGGCCATCCCAATAGTATAGGTCGCCCAGGACAAAAAAGGTCAGTCTGTCACCAGCTGAGCATCTACCTCCACTCATACCCTAGATGGATGTCCCCAGAGAAGAAGATTGAACCAGACAGGACCCTAGGCCAAAATCGGATCCATTGCTTTGGTTTACAGGCATGTCTCCTCAAAACCCTGGGTTGCAATACAAGCATTGGGGTTTTCCTGAGGCACCCATCAGACCCAAACTCGTCTCCACAAGGAAACTTGTGCATGGGAGCTATGTCAAAAGCTGAGGAGAATACTTCAGGGTCCCGGTGCCACCGCCCCATTCCAAGGCCCTCATGGACACAAACACACATTAGAACCATCCTCAGGAAAGTCCATTTCAACTCAGCCACCCCGGTTGCTCCCACAGAGCCATCAGATCTAAACTGTCTTGTCGCAAGGAGACAATTGGAATGCGAGGCGGGCTTCCCAGGCATCCATCCACGAACGTTGGTCTGGACTCATCCATATGGGATGTCCTTGAGCTGTCCAGCAGGTCTCAATTGTCCCGCAGAACGAATCATAGGAGGGGGCCTTCCACCACTCCAAACGTGGGAAAACCTGCACGGACTCGAGATTCGGTTCCCTTCATGAAGGGGCAGTCATGAACAGAAAATCCAAGCTGAGACAACGTCTTATCCTCGCTCTGACTTCAGATGCATGAGATATTGCTTCAGATCTTCAGGAGGTACATGCCGTGCCCTCGCCCTGAATCCCAAGTCTAGCTGGTGTTGTCAGACTTCCGTCCTCACACTCCTGGCTCCGAAGCCCACACGTTTGGCAATTCCGGACCATCATTGCAGCACTCTGCCTGCCCTCAAGAAACAAAATATTGCCCAATGAGCTGCCCGGGCACATTAAATGAGAATAAACGTACACGGCACTCGAATGTACCCAAATTATATAGTCTAACCTGGGCAGTAATGCACTGTCTGACACACCCTGAGCCGGGACCTCCTGAGCAACACCCAGACAGCTGACCGCACACTGAGCCCAAAAGACCCACCGTGGCCTTAGGTCATCATCTCTTCCCTACCTCAGTTTTCAGGCTTCAGAACCTAGACCTTATCTCCAATCACTGCCCAGGGGTGAGTGTGATGCAGAAATAAGAACTCTTCCTTACCCATGGCAATAAACCTTATGGTTGGCATGTTGTCCAACGTTCAGTGTAGGGGAAACCAGGATTCACCCTGAGGCCCCGCCCATTCTTGAGTGCGACGAGGGCATAAACACGCATTGTGACCCTCAGCGTGAGTCCTCTCCTCTAGTACGTCCTGTCAGTGGATAGACCATTAGATGCCATAATGGCTTGACATGTCCCTAGGCCCAAAATTTAAACCAGATTTCTGGTTGTCCAATTGCCCCTCCCCAGGGCTCTACTCTGGAATCCCTCATTTGGTGGGACAACTGAGTTTGAAAAACAAAACAAAACAACAACAACAACAAAAAAAAAACGGACTTCTTCCATCCCACAGAATGACCCCAAACTCTTTGAACGGAGCCAAACCCCCAGAGTGTAGGTCTCGTCCATTTCCCATGAAGTCACCCGGATATTTCATGACCATGAATGGCACGATATCCAAAGATAAAAACTTGAGCAAGAGCCTCACACTCGCCTTTTTTTCATATCCCGAAGAGTTCTCCTTATGGTCTGTAGATCAGTCCTGCCATACCTATGACCCGAAACATAATCCGAGTTTGTGTTTTCAGACAACTGTCCAAACAGCCCAGGCCTACACAATCAACAGGCTCAGTCCCCTGGAGGCAACCTGAGGACTGTACTTGGCCTCTCCAAGGGAATTCTGTGTGCCCATTCCAATGGCCACAACCCTACTAATAGGATAAACCTCCAAAGTCCCTGAGGCCATCCCAATAGTGGTGGCTTCCTAGGACAAACAGGAGCAATCTGAGCCCATCTGAGAACCTACCTGCACTCAGACTCGTAGACTGATATCCCCAGAGGTAAAAAGGAATGAACAGGCCCCTAGGCCCTAAACGGATCCATTGCTTTGGTTTCCAGGCATCTTCCTCAGAGGCCTGGATTTCAGTACCAGCAAATGGCTGTTTCTTGACTCACTCATCAGAACAAAACTCATCTACACATGGGAAACTTGCACGTGGGAGGTGTGTCAAAGCCTCTTTTTAGGAGAACCCTTCAGGGCCCCAGTGCAACCACTTCATTCCAAGATCTCCATAGACACAAAATCATATTAGGACACATGAACGGGAGAGTGCAATTCAACTCAGCATATTCGGTTGCTCCGCGAGATCCAGCAGATCTAACTTGTCTTGTTGCTAGGAGACAATTGGAATGCGAGGTGGTCTACACGCCATCCATCCTTAGAACCATGCTCAGAATCATTGGCCTGGAGCCAACCAACAGGTCTCAATTTTCCTGCAGAAGAATCTTTGCAATTGGGAGCTTCTCACAACTCCCATCGTGAGAAACCCCCATGGCCTCGTGATACTCCCCCCATCATGAAGGGGCCATCAGGGACCTAACGTCCAACCTGAGAAATAGTCTGATCCTCAACCTGACTTCAGATGCACGAGATCTCGATTCAGGTCTGTAGATTGTGCCTGCCATGTCCTCACCCAGAAACCTAAGCCTAGCTTGTGTCCTCAGACTTCTGTACACAGACTACTGGCTCACAAGCCCTCCAGTTTGGCAATCCAGAACTACAATGCAGCAATCTACCTGCCCTGCAGAAGAAATACATTGCCCTCTGGGGACACCCAGAAACCCTAAATGAAGATCAACCTGCATGCCTCTTGGCTGTACCCAAAATATATAGGCTGACCTGGGCAATAATGCCCTTTCTGACAGAGCCTGAGCCTGGACCTCCTGGGCCCACCCAGACAGCTTGCCGCTCACTGAGCTCATAGGACCAGCCATTGCCTTAGGTCGTATCTCTTCCTAACCTCGGTTTTCAGGTTTCAGATCCTAGACCTTATCTCCAATCACTGCTCAGGTTTGAAAATGATGCAGAAATCAGAACTCCTTCCCAATGGCAAGAACCTTGTGGTTGGCTTGTTGTCCAACGTTCAGTGTAGTGGAAACCTGTTTGTCCGATGAGGCCCCGCCATTGCTCGCGGGCCACATAGGTGTCAAACTCACATTGTGACCCACAGCCTTAGCCCAGTCCTCAGGTAAGGCCTCTCAGTGGCTGGATGGAGAGACAGCATATTGGGCTTGCCATGCCCATAGGGCCCAATTTTTAACCATAGTTCGTGTTGTCCCTTCACTCTTCCCGAGGGCTCTGCTTTGGAATTCCTCTTTTGGTGGGACACCTGATGTAACAACCCTGAAAGGAGTCCTCCATCCAACAGATTGACAAAAAACAATTGGGATCGGCCCAAATCCACAGAGAGGAAGATTCATCCATGGCCCATGAGGCCTCCTAGACATTCCACGACATTCGCTGAAACAAAATCCAGAGACAAAAGTCTTAGCAAGCGCCTCAGACTCGCATTTTCTTCATATCCTGAAGATGTCTTCTCATGGTTTGTAATCGGGCCTGCAATACCTTCGTCCCCAAATATAAGCTGAGTTTGTGTTTTCAGACTTCTGTCCTCAAAGTCCTGGGCCACACACCATCCAGGCTGGGGACCCTGGAGCCACACATTAGGACTGTGCCTACCCAGTCCATGGGAATTCTGCCCATTCCATTGTCCAAAATCATACAAATTAGGAGAACCCTCCAAAGTCCCTGAGGCCATCCCAATAGTATAGGTCGCCCGGGACAAACAAGGTCAGTCTGACACCAGCTGAGCATCTACCCCCACTCATACCCTAGATGGATGTCCCCAGAGAAGAAGATTGAACCAGACAGGACCCTAGGCCAAAATCGGATCCATTGCTTTGGTTTACAGGCATGTCTCCTCAAAACACTAGTTTTCAATACCAGCATTGGGGTTTTCCTGAGGCACCCATCAGAACAAACCTCGTCTCCACAAGGAAACTTGTGCATGGGAGCTATGTGAAAAGCTGAGAATACTTCAGTGTCCCGGTGCCACCGCCCCATTTAAAGGTCCTCATGGACCCAAACACTCATTAGACCCATCCTCAGGAAAGTCCATTTCAACTCAGCCACCCCGGTTGCACCCGCAGAGCCATCAGATCTAAACTCTCTTGTCGCTAGGAGACAATTGGAATGCGAGGCGGGCTTCCCAGGCATCCATACTCGAACGTTGGTCTGGACACATCCATATGGGATGTCCTGGACTGTCCAACAGGTCTCAATTGTCCCGCAGAAGGAATCCTTGGAGGGGGCATCCCACCACTCCCAACGTGGGAAAACCTCCACGCTCTCTAGAATCCGCTCCCTTCATGAAGGGGCCGTCATGAACAGAAAATCCAAGCTGAGCCAACGTCTGATACTCACTCTGAATTCAGAAGCATGAGATATTGCTTCAGATCTTCAGGTGGTACAAGCCGTGCCCTCGCCCTGAAACCCAAGTCTAGCTTGTGTTCTCAGACTCCCATCCTCACATCCTGGCCCCGAAGCCCACAAGTTTGGCAATTCCGGACCATCATTGCAGCACTCTGCCTGCCCTCTAGAAAAAATATATTGCCTAATGAGCTGTCCGGACATATTAAATGAGAATAAACCTACACGGTACTCGAAAGTACCCAAATTATATAGTCTAACCTGGGCAGTAATGCACTGTCTGACACAACCTGAGCCGGGACCTCCTGAGCAACACCCAGACAGCTGACCGCACACTGAGGACATGAGCCCCGCCATGGCCTTAGGACAGCATCTCTTCCCTACCTCAGTTTTCAGGCATCAGAACCTAGACCTTAACTCCAATCACTGCCCAGGGGTGACTGTGATGCAGAAATCAGACCTCCTGCTTACCCATGGCAAGAAACCTTGTGGTTGGCATGTTGTCCTACGTTCAGTGTAGGAGAAACAGACATTCACCCTGACGCCCCGCCCATTCTTGAGTGCGACGAGGGCATAAACACGTATTGTGACCCTCAGTGTGAGTCCTGTCCTCTAGTACGTCCTCTCAGTGGCTGGACCATTAGATGTCATAATGGGCTTGACATGTCCCTAGGCCCCAATTTTTAACCAGATTTCTGGTTGTCCAGTCGCCCTCCCAGGGCTCTACTCTGGAATCCCTCATTTGGTGGGACACCTGAGGATGAAAAACAAAACAAAACAAATCAAAAACAACAGAACTACGGACTTCTTTCATCCCACAGAATGACCCCAAACTCTTTGGACGGGCCAAACCCCCAGAGAGTGAGACTCGTCCATTTCCCATGAAGTCACCCGGAAATTGCACGACCATGAGTGACACGATATCCAGAGACAAAAACTTGAGCAAGAGACTCACACTCACCATATTTTCATATCCCGAACAGTTCTCCTCATGGTCTGTAGATCAGTCCTGCCATACCTATGACCCGAAACATAAGCCGAGTTTGTGTTTTCAGATAACTGTCCAAACAGCCCTGGACTACACACCCTACAGGCTCAGGCCCCTGGAGCCAAACCTGACGACTGTGCTTGCCCTCTCCAAGGGAATTGTGTGTGCCCATTCCAATGGCCACAACCCAACTAAGAGGATAACCTCCAAAGTCCCTGAGGCCAACCCAATATTTGTGGCTTCCTAGGACAAACAGGGGCAATCTGGGCCCATCTGAGCACCTACCGGCACTCAGACCCGTAGACTGATGGCCCCAGAGGTAAAAAGGAACGAACAGGCCCCTAGGCACCTATCCGATCCATTGCTTTGGTTTCCAGGCATCTCTCCTCAGAGGAATGGATTTCAATAACAGCATATGGCTGTTTCCTGACTCACCCATCAGAACAAATCTCATCTACACATGGGAAACTTGCACGATGGAGCTGTGTGAAAGCCTCCCTTTAGGAGAACCCTTTAAGGCCCCAGGGCCACCGCTTCATTCCAAGGTCTCCATAGACACATAATCATATTAGGACACATCCACGGGAGAGTCCATTTTAACTCAGCCTCCTCGGTTGCTCCCCCAGATGCAGCAGATCTAACCTCTCTTGTTGCTTGCAGACAATTGGAATTCGAGGTTGGCTACCCAGCCATCCATCCTTAGCACCCTGCTCAGATTCGTTGTCCTGGAGCCAACGAACAGGTCTCAATTGTCCTGCAGAAGAATCTTTGCAGTTTGGAGATTCTCACAACTTCCATCGTGGGAAAACCCCCATGGCCTCGTGATCTAACCCCCCTTCGAGAAGCAGCCATCAGGGACATATTGTCCAAAATGAGCAATCATCTGATCCTCGCCCTGACTTCAGATGTTCGAGATCTCGATTCAGGTCTCACCCAGAATCCTAGGCGTAGCTTAGGTTCTCAGACTTCCGTCCTCAGACTACTGGCCCACAAGCCCTCCAGTTTGGCAATCCAGAACTCCAATGCAGCACTCTGTCTGTTCTCCAGAAGAAAAACATTGCCCTCTTTGCCTACCCAGAATCCCCAAATGATAATCAACCTGCACGCCATTCGGCTGTACCCCACATATATAGGCTGACATGGGCACTAATGCCCTTTCTGACACAGCCTGAGCCTGGACGTCCTAGCCCCACCCAGACTACTGGCCCCACACTGAGCACAACGGACCCCTCATGGCTTTAGGTCTTCATCTCTTCTCAACCTCGGTTTTCAGGCTTCAGAACCTAGACATTATCTCCAATCACGGCCCGGGTTTGAAAATGATGCAGAAATCAGAACTCTTTTCCCATAGCAAGAAACCTTGTGTTTGGCATGATGTCCAAGGTTCTGTGTCGTTGAAACCAGTGTGTCCCACGAGGCCCCGCCCATGCTTGCGGGCCACATTGGTCACAAATACACATTGTGACACTCAGCCTGAGCCCAGTCCTCAGGTAAGGCCTCTCATTTGCTGGATGGAGAGACAGCATATTGGGCTTGCCTAGCCCCTAGGCCCCAATTTTTAACGATAGTTCGGGTTGTCCCTTCACTCTTCCCCAGGGCTCTGCTTTGGAATTCCTCTTTTGGTGGGACACCTGAGGTAGCAAACCTGAATGGAGTCCTCCCATCCCACAGATTGACGAAAAACAATTGAGATTGAGCCAAATCCACAGAGAGCAAGATTCGTCCATGACCCATGAGGCCTCCCCAACATTCCACGGCCATTGCTGATACAAAATCCAGAGACAAAATCCTTAGTTCGTGCTTCAGACTCGCTCATTCTTCATATCCTGAAGAGTTCTTCAGATAAGAACCTACACGGCACTCGAAGGCACCCAAAATATATAGTCTAACTTGGGTACTAATGCACTGTCTGACAACCTGAGCCCGGACCTCGTGACCAACACCCAGACAGCTGACCGCACACTGAGCACATCAGACCCACCATGGCCTTAGGTCATCATCTCTTCCCTTCCTCTGTTTCTAGGCTTCAGAACGTAGACCTTATCTCCAATCACTGTCCAGGGGTGACTGTGATGCAGAAATCAGTACTCTTCCTTACCCATGGCAAGAAACCTTGTGGTTGGCATGTTGTCCAATGTTCAGTGTACGAGAAACCAGCATTCACCCTGAGGCCCCGCCCGTTCTTGAGTGCGACGAGAGCATAAACAAGCATTGTGACCCTCAGCGTGAGTCCTGTCCTCTAGTACGTCCTCTCAGTGCCTGGACCATTAGATGTCATAATGGGCTTGACATGTCCCTAGGCCCCAATGTTTAACCAGATTTCTGGTTGTCCAGTCGCCCCTCCCCAGGTCTCTACTCTGGAATCCCTCATTTATTGGGACACCTGAGGTTGAAAAACAAAACAAAACAAATCAACCACAACAGAACAACAGACTTCTTCCATCCCACAGAATGATCCGAAACTCTTTGGACGGGGCCAAACCCCCAGAGAGTAAGACTCGTCCATTTCCCATGAAGTCACCCGGATATTTCACGACCATGAGTGACACGAAATCCAGCGACAAAATCTTGAGGAAGAGCCTCACACTTGCCCTTTTTTCATATCCAGAAGAGTTCTCCTCATGGTCTGTAGATCAGTCCTGCCATACATATGACCCGAAACATAAGCTGAGTTTGTGTTTTCAGACAACTGTCCAAACAGCCCTGGTCTACACACCCTACAGGCTCAGGCCCCTGGAGGCAAATTTAACGACTGTGCTTGCCCTCTTCAAGGGAATTTTATGTGCCCATTCCAATGGCCACAACCCTACTCATAGGATAAACCTCCAAAGTCCCTGAGGACCTCCCAATTTTTGTGGCTTCCCATGACTAACAGGGGCAATCTGGGCCCCTCTGAGCACCTTCCTGCACTCAGACCCGTAGTCTGATGTCCCCAGAGGTAAAAAGGAACGAATAGGCCCCTAGGCAACTATCGGATCCATTGGTTTGGCTTCCAGGCTTCTCTCTTCAGAGGCCTGGATTTCAATAACAGCATATGCCTGTTTCTTGACTCACCCATCAGAACAAATCTCATCTACACATGGGAAACTTGCACGATGGAGCTGTGTGAAAGCCTCTCTTTAGTAGAACCCTTCAGGACCCCAGTGCCACCACTTCATTCCATGAGGCCCTGTTTATGCTTGCGGGCCACATTGGTCACAAACACACATTGTGTCTCTCAGCCTGAGCCCAGTCCTCAGATAAGGTCTACAGTGGCTGGATGGAGAGACTGAATATTGGGCTTGCCATGCCCCTAGGCCCCAATTTTAAACCATAGTTCGGGTTGTCCCTTCACTCTTCCCCAGGGCTCTTCTTTGGAATTCCTCTTTTGGTGGGACACCTAAGGTAACAAAACTGAAAGGAGTACTCCCATCCCACAGATTGACTAAAAACAATTGGAATCGGGCCCAATCCACATAGAAAAGATTCGTCCATGACCCTTGAGGCCTCCCCAACATTCCACGGCCATCGCTGATACAAAATCCAGAGACAAAAGCCTGAGCACGCGCCTCAGACTCGCTCATTCTTCATATCCTGAAGAGTTCTTCAGATAAGAAGCTACACGACACTCGAATGCACCCAATCAGAACAGCATATGGCTGTTTCTTGACTCACCCATCAGAACAAATCTCATCTACACATGGGAATCTTGCACGATGGAGCTCTGTGAAAGCCTCTCTTTAGGTGAACCCTTCAGGGCCCCAGTGCAACTGCTTCATTCCCAGGTCTCCATAGATGCAAAATCATATTAGGACACATCCACGGGAGAGTCCATTTCAACTCAGCCTCCTCGGTTGCTCCCCCAGATCCAGCAGATCTAACCTGTCTTGTTGCGTGGAGACAATTGAATGAGAGGTGGGCTACCCAGCCATCCATCATTAGAACCCTGCTCGGAATAGTTGTAATGGAGCCAACCAACAGGTCTCAATTGTCCTGCAGAAGAATCTGTGCATTTGGGAACCTCTCACAACTCCCATCGTGGGAAAACTCCCAAGGCCTCGTGATCCACCCCACCTTCTAGAAGGGGCATCAGGGTCAGAATGTCCAACCTGAGCGATCGTCTGATCCTCGCCCTGACTTCAGATGCACGAGATATCGATTCAGGGCTGTAGATTGTGCCTGCCATATCCTCACCAAGAATCCTAGTCCTAGCATGGTTTCTCAGATTCCGTCCTCAATCTAATGGCCCATAAGCCCTCCAGTTTGGCAATCCAGATACAATGCATCAATATGCCTGCCCTCCAGAAGAAAAACATTGCCCTCTGGGGCTACCGAGAAACCCCAAATGAGGATCAGCCTGCACGCCATTTGGCTGTACCCCAAATATATAGGCTGACCTGGGCACTAATGCCCTTTCTGACACAGCCTGAGCCTAGACCTCCTGGCCCCACCCAGACAGCTGGCCGCACACTGCTCACATCGGACCCGCCATGGCCTTAGGACGTCATCTCTTCTCAACCTGGGTTTTCAGGCTTCAGAACCTAGACCTTATCTCCAATCACGGCCCGGGTTTGAAAATGATGCAGAAATCAGAACTCTTTCCCCATGGCAAGAAATCTTGTGGTTGGCATGTTGTCCAAGGTTCCGTGTAGTTGAAACCAGTGTGGCCCATGAGGCCCGGCCCATTCTTGCGGGCCACATTGGTCACAAACACACATTGTGACTCTCAGCCTGAGCCCAGACCTCAGGTAAGGCCTCTCAGTGGCTGGATGGAGAGACAGCATATTGGTCTTGCCATGCCACTATGCCCCAATTTTTAACCATAGTTCGGGTTGTGTCTTCACTCTTCCCCAGGGCTCTGCTATCGAATTCCTCTTTTGGTGGGACACCTGAGGTAACAAACCTGAAAGGAGTCCTCCCATCCCACAGATTGATGAAAAACAATTGGGATCGGGCCAAATCCAGAGAGAGCAAGATTCATCCATGGCCCATGAGGCCTCCCGAACATTCCACGGCCATCGCTAATACAAAATCCAGAGATAAAACATGAGCACGCACCTCAGACTCGCTCATTCTTTATATCCTGAAGAGTTCTTCAGATAAGAACCTACACGGCACTCGAATGCACCCAAAATATATAGTCTAACCTGGGCACTACAGCACTGTCTGACAACCTGAGCCCGGACCTCGTGACCAACAACCAGACAGCTGACCGCACACTGAGCACATCAGACCCGCCATGGCCTTAGGTCATCATCTCTTCCCTACCTCAGTTTTCAGGCTTCTGAACCTAGACCTTATCTCTAATCACTGCCCAGGTGTGACTGTGATGCAGAAATCAGAACTCTTCCTTACCCATGGCAAGAAACCTTGTGGATGGCAAGTTGTCCAACGTTCAGTGTTGGAGAAACCAGCATTCACCCAGAAGCCCCGCCCATTCTTGAGTGCGACAAGGGCATAAACACGCATTGTGACCCTCAGCGTGAGTCCCCTCCTCTAGTACGTCCTCTCAGTGGCTGGACCATTAGATGTCATAATGGGCTTGACATATCCCTAGGCCGCAATTTTAACCAGATTTCTGGTTGTCCAGTCGCCCCTCCCCAGGGCTCTACTCTGGAATCCCTCATTTGGTGGGACACCTGAGGTTGAAAAACAAAACAAAACAAATCAGCCACAAGAGAACAACAGACTTCTTCCATCCCACAGAATGACCCGAAACTCTTTGGACGGGGCGAAACCCCCAGAGAGTAAGCCTCGTCCATTTCCCATGAGTCACCCGGATATTTCACGACCATGAGTTACACGAAATCCAGAGACAAAATCTTGAGGAAGAGCCTCACAGTCGCCCTTTTTTCATATCCCAAAGAGTTGTCCTCATGGTCTGTAGATCAGTCCTGCCATACCTATGACTCGAAACATAAGCCGAGTTTGTGTTTTCAGACAACTGTCCAAACATCCCTGGCCTACACACCCTACAGGCTCAGGCCCCTGGAGCCAAACCTGATGACTGTGCTTGCCCTCTCCAAGGGAATTGTATGTGCCCATTTCAAAGACCACAACCCTACTAATAGGATAAACCTCCACAGTCCCTGAGGTCATCCCAATATTTCTGGCTTCCCAGGACAAACAGGGGCAATCTGGGCCTATCTGAGCACCTATCGGCGCTCAGACACGTAGAATGGTGTCCCCAGAGGTAAAAAGGAATGAACAGGCCCCTAGGCACCTATCGGATCCATTGGTTTGGCTTCCAGGCATCTCTCCTCAGAGGCCTGGATGTCAATAACGGCATATGGCTGTTTCTTGACTCACCCATCAGAACAAATCTCATCTACACATAGGAAACTTTCACGATGGGGCTGTGTGAAAGCCTCTCTTTAGGAGAACCCTTCAGGGCTCCAGTGCCACCGCTTCAATCCAAGGTCTCCATAGACACATAATCATATTAGGACACATCCACGGGAGAGTCCATTTCAACTCAGCCTCCTCGGTTGCTCCCCCTGATCCAGCAGATCTAACCTGTCTTGTTGCGTGGAGAGAATTGGAATGCGAGGTGGGCTACCCAGCCATCCATCCTTAGAACCCTGCTCAGAATCATTGTCCTGGAGGCAACCAAGAGGTCTCAATTGTCCTGCAGAAGAATCTTTGCAGTTTGGAGCTTCTCACAACTCCCATCGTGGGAAAACAACCATGGCCTCCTGATCCAACCCATCAGGGACAGAATGTCCAACCTGAGTGATTGTCTGATCCTCGCCCTGACTTCAGATGCAAGAGATATCGATTCAGGCCTGTAGATTGTGCCTGGCCTTAGGTCATCATCTCTTCCCTACCTCAGTTTTCAGGCTTCAAACCTAGACCTTATATCCAATCACTACCCAGGGGTGACTGTGATGCCGAAATCAGAACTCTTCCTTACCCAAGGCAAGAAACCATGTGGTTGGCATGTTGTCCAACGTTCAGTGTAGGAGAAACCAGCATTCACCCTGACGACCCGCCCATTCTTGAGTGCGACGAGGGCATAAACACGCATTGTGACCCTCACCGTGAGTACTGTCCTCTAGTACGTCCTCAGTGGCTGGACCATTAGATGTCATAATGGGCTTGACATGTCCCTAGGCCCCAATGTTTAACCAGATTTCTGGTTGTCCAGTCGCCCCTCCCCAGGACTCTACTCTAGAATCCCTCATTTGGTGGGACACCTGAGGTTGAAAAACAAAAAAAAACAAATCAACAACAACAGAACAACGGACTTCTTCCATCCCACAGAATGACCTCAAACTGTTTGGATGTGGCTAAACCCAAAGAGTAAGACTCGTCCATTTCCCCTGAAGTCACCCGGAAATTTCACGACCATGTGTGACACGATATTCACAGACAAAAACTTGAGCAAGAGCCTCACACTCGCCCTTTTTTCATATCCCGAAGAGTTCTCCTCATGGTCTGTAGATCAGTCCTGCCATACTTATGACCCGAAACATAAGCTGAGTTTGTGTTTTCAGACAACTGTCCAAACAGCCCTGGCCTACACACCCTACAGGCTCAGGCCCCTGGAGCCAAACCTGATGACTGTGCTTGCCCTCTCCAAGGGAATTGTATGTGCCCATTCCAATGGCTGCAACCATACTAATAGGATAATCCTCCAAAGTCCCTCTGGCCATCCCAATATTTGTGACTTCCCAGGAAAAACAGGGGCAATCTGGGCCCATCTGAGATCCTACCGGCACTCAGACCCGTAAACTGATGTCCCTAGAGGTAAAAAGGAACGTACAGGCCCCTAGTCACCTGACGGATCCATTGTTTGGTTTCCAGGCATCTCTCTTCAGAGGCCTGGATTTCAATAACAGCATATTGCTGTTTCTTGACTCACCCATCAGAACAAATCTCATCTACACATGGGAAACTTGCACGATGGAGCTGTGTGAAAGCCTCTCTTTAGGAGAACCCTTCAGGGCCCCAGTGCCACCGCTTCATTCCAAGGTCTCCTTAGACACAAAATCATATTAGGACACATCCACGGGTGATTCCATTTCAACTCAGCCTCCTCGGTTGCTCCCCCTGATCCAGCAGATCTAACCTGTCTTGTTGCTTGGAGACAATTGGAATGCGAGGTGGGCTACCCAGCCATCCATCCTTAGAACCCTGCTCGGAATCGTTGTCCTAGAGCCTACCAACAGGTCTCAATTGCCCTGCAGAAGAATCTTTGCAGTTGGATCTTCTCACAACTCCCATCGTGGGAAAACCCCCATGGCCTCGTGATCCACGACCCCTTCTAGAAAGGGCCATCAGGGACAGAATGTCCAACCTGAGGGATCGTCTGATCCTCGCCCTGACTTCAGATGCACGGACCTCGATTCAGGTCTGTAGATTGTGCCTGCCATATCATCACCCAGAGTCCTAGGCCTAGCTTGGGTTCTCAGACTTCTGTCCTCAGATTGCGGGCCCACAAGCCCTCCAGTTTGGCAATCCAGAACTACATGCAGCACACTGCCTGCCCACTAGAAGAAAAACATTGCCCTCTGGTGCTACCGAGAAACCACAAAAGAGGATCAACCTGCACGCCATTTTGCTGTACCCCAAATATAAGGGCTGTCCAGGGAACTAATGCCCTTTTTGACAAAGCCTGATCCTGGACCTCCTGGCCCCACCCAGAGAGCAGGCTACACACTGAGCACATCGGACCCGCCATGGCCTTAGGTCGTCATCTCTTCTCAACCTCGGTTTTCAGGCTTCAGAACCTAGACCTTATCTCCAATCACGGCCCGGGTTTGAAAATGATGCAGAAATAAGAACTTTTTCCCCATGCAAAGAAACCTTGTGGTTGGCATGTTGTCCAAGGTTCAGTGTAGTTGAAACCAGTGTGGCCCATGAGGCACCGACCCTGCTTGCTGGCCACATTGGTCACAAACACACAATGTGACCCTCAGCCTGAGCCCAGTCCTCAGGTAAGGCCTCTCATTGGCTGGATGGAGAGAGAGCATATTGGGCTTGCCATGCGGCTAGGCCCCAATTTTTAACCGTAATTCGGGTTGTCCCTTCATTCTTCCCCAGGGCTCTGCTTTGGAATTTCTCTTTTGGTGGTACACCTGAGGTAACAAACCTGAAAGAGTCCTCCCATCCCACAGATTGACGAAAAACAATTGTGATCGGGACATATCCACAGAGAGCAAGATGCGTCCATAGCCCATGAGGCCTCCCCAACATTCCACGGCCTTCGCTGATAAAATATCCAGAGACAAAAGCCTGAGCACGTGCCTCAGACTCTTTCATTCTTCATATCCTGAAGAGTTCTTCAGGTAAGAACCTATACTGCACTCGAATGCACCCAAAATATATATCGTTTAACCTGGGCACTAATGCACTGTCTGACAACCTGAGCCCGGACCTCGTGACCAACACACAGACAGCTGACCGCACACTGTGCACATCAGACCCGCCATGGCCTTAGGTCATCATCTCTTCCCTACCTCAGTTTTCAGGCTTCAGAACCTAGACCTTATTTCCAGTCACTGCCCAGGGGTGACTGTGATGCAGAAATCAGAACTCTTCCTTACCCAGCGCAAGAAACCTTGTGGTTGGCATGTTGTCCAACGTTCAGTGTAGGAGAAAGCAGCATTCACCCTGAGGCCACGCCCATTCTTGAGTGCGACGAGGGCATAAACACGCATTGTGATCCTCCGCGTGAGTCCTGTCCTCTAGTACGTCCTCTCAGTGGTTGGACCATTAGATGTCATAATGGGCTTGAAATGTCCCAAGGCCCCAATTTTTAACCAGATTTCTGGTTGTCCAGTTGCACCTGCCCAGGGCTCTACTCTGGAATCCCTATTTGGTTTGACACCTGAGTTTTTGAAACTCAAAAGAAAACCAATCAACAACAACAGAACAACGGACTTCTTCCATCCCACAGAATGACCCCAAACTCTTTGGACGAGGACAAACCCCCAGGGAGTAAGACACGTCCATTTCCCATGATGTCACCCGGAAATTTCACGACCATGAGTGAAACGATATCCAGGGACAAAAAATTTGAGCAAGAGAATCACACTCGCCCTTTTTTCATATCCCGAAGAGTTCTCCTCATGGTCTGTAGATCAGTCCTGCCATACCTATGACCCGAAACATAAGCCGAGTTTGTGTTTTCAGACAACTGTCCAAACAGCCCTGGCCTACACATCCTACAGGCTCAGGCCCCTGGAGCCAAACCTGACGACTGGGCTTGCCCACTCCAAGGGAATTGTATGTGCCCACTCCAATGGCCACAACCCTACTAATACTATAAACGTCCAAATTCCCTGAGGCCATCCCAATATTGTGGCTTCCCAGGACAAACAGGCGCAATCTGGGCCCATCTGAGCACTTACCTCCTCTCAGACCGGAAGACTGATGTCCCCAGAGATAAAAAGGCAAGGACATGCCCCTAGGCACCTATCGGATCCATTGTTTTGGTTTCCAGGCATCTCTCCTCAGAGGCCTGGATTTCAATAACAGCATATGGCTGTTTCTTGACTCACCCATCACAACAAATCTCATCTACACATGGGAAACTTGCACGATGGAGCTGTGTGAAAGCCTCTCTTTAGGAGAACCTTTCAGGACCCAGGGCCACCGCTTCATTCCAAGGTCTCCATAGACACAAAATCATATTAGGACACATCCACCGGAGAGTCCATCTCAACTCATCCTCCTCGGTTGCTCCCCCAGATCCAGCAGATCTAAGCTGTCTTGTTGCTTGGAGACAATTGGAATGCCAGGAGGGCTACCCAGCCATCCATCTTTAGAACCCTGCTCGGAATCGTAGTTCTGGAGCCACCAAGAGGTCTCAATTGTCCTGCAGAAGATTCTTTGCATCTGGGAGCTTCTCACAACTCCCAGCATGGGAAAACCCCCAAGACCCCGTGATCCACCCCCCCCCACTTCAAGAAGGGGCCATCAGGGACAGAATGTCCAACCTGAGCGATCGTCTGATCCTCGCCCTGACTTCAGATGCACGAGATCTCGATTCAGGTCTGTAGATTGTGCCTGCCACATCCTCACCCAGAAACCTAGGCCTAGCTTGGGTTCTCAGACTTCCATCCTCAGATCTCAGCCCAGGAGCCCTCCAGTTTCGCAATCCAGAACTAATAATGCAGCACTCTGCCTGCCCTCCAGAAGAAAAAAACATTGCCCTCTGGGCCACCCAGAATCCCCAAATGTGGATCAACCTGCACGCCATTTGGCTGTACACCAAGTATATAGGCTGACTTGGGCACTAATGCCCTTTCTGACACAGCCTGAGCCTGGACCTCCTGGACCCACCCAGACAGCTGGTCGCACACTGAGCACATCGGACCCGTCATGGCCTTAGTTCGTCATCTCTTCTCAACCTCGGTTTTCAGGCTTCAGAACCTAGACCTTATCTCCAATCACGGCCCGGGGTTGAAAATGATGCAGACATCAGAATTCTTTCCCAATGGAAAGAAAACTTGTGGAAGGCATGTTGTCCAAGGTTCAGTGTTGTTGAAACCAGTGTGGCCCATGAGGCCCCGCCCATGCTTGCTGGCCATATTGGTCACAAACACACATTGTGACCCTCAGCCTGAGCCCAGTCCTCAGGTAAGGTCTCAGGGACGGATGGAGAGACAGCATATTGGGCTTGCCATGCCCCTAGGCCCCAATTTTTAACCGTAGTTCCGGTTGTCCCTTCACTCTTCCCCATGGCTCTGCTTTGGAATTCCTCTTTGGTGGGACATCTGAGGCAACAAACCTGAAAGGAGTCCTCCCATCCCACAGATTGATGAAAAACAATTGGGATCGGGCCAAATCCACAGAGAGCAAGATTCGTCCATGGCCCATGAGGCCTCCCCAACATTCCACGGCCATCGCTGATACAAAATCCAGAGACAAAAGCCTGAGCATGCGCCTCAGACTCGTTCATTCTTCATATCCTGAAAGTTCATCAGATAAGAACCTACACGGCACTCGAAGCCACCCAAAATATATAGTCTAACCTGGGCACTAATGCACTGTCTGACAAGCTGAGCCCGGACCTTGTGACCAACACCCAGACCGCTGACCGCACACTGAGCACATCTGACCCGCGATGGCCTTAGGTCATCATCTCTTCCCTACCTCAGTTTTCAGGCTTCAGAACCTAGACCTTATCTCCAATCACTGCCCAGGGGTGACTGTGATGCTGATTCAGAACTCATCCTTACCCATGGCAAGAAACCTTGTGGTTGGCATGTTGTCCAACGTTCAGTGTACGAGAAACCAGCATTCACCCTGAAGCCCCGCCCATTCTTGAGTGCAAAGAGGGCATAAACATGCATTGTGACCCTCAGCGTGAGTCCTGTCCTCTAGTATGTCCTCTCAGTGGCTGGATCATTAGATGTCATAATGGGCTTGACATGTCCCTAGGCCCCAATATTTAACCAGATTTCTGGTTGTCCAGTCGCCCCTCCCCACGGCTCTTCTCTGGAATCCCTCATTTGGTGGGGCACCTGAGGTTGAAAAACAAAACAAAACAAATCAACAACAGAACAACGGACTTCTTCCATCCCACAGAATGACCCCAAACTCTTTGGACGGGGCCAAACCCCCGAGAGTAAGACTCGTCCATGTCCCATGTAGTCACCCGGAAATTTCACGACCTTGAGGGACACGATATCTAGAGACAAAAACTTGAGCAAGAGCCTCACACTCGCCCTTTTTTCAAATCCTGAATAGTTCTCCTCATGGTCTGTAGATCAGTCCTGCCATACCTATGACCCGAAACATAAACCGAGTTTCTGTTTTCAGACAAACTGTCCAAACTGCCCTGGCCTACACACCCTACAGGCTCAGGCCCCTGGAGCCAAACATAAAGACTGGGCTTGCCCTCTCCAAGGGAATTGTATGAGCCCATTCCAATGGCCACAACCCTACCAATAGGATAAACCTCCAAAGTCCCTGAGGCCATCCCTATATTTGGGGCTTCCCAGGACAAACAGGGGCAATCTGGGCCCTACTGAGCACCTACCGGCACTCAGAGCCGTAGACTGATGTCCCCAGAGGTAAAAAGGAACGAACAGGCCCATAGGCACCTATCAGATCTATTGCTTTGGTTTCCAGGCATCTCTCCTTAGAGATCCTTAGAACCTTTAGAATCCTGCTCTTGCGTCGTTCCTTATGGGTCATCCTTGAGCCATCCAACAGGTCTCGACTGTTCCATAGGAGTACTTGTGCATGGACCACCTCACAACTCATATCATGGAAAGTTCCAAGGTCACATGATGCCCCCAATCTTCATGAAGGCGGACCATGGAAAGAAACTCCAACCTGAGCCAACGGCTGATCTTCGCCTTGACTTCAGATGCACGAGATCTTGATTAAGCTCTTCAGAGTGCACCTGCTGTGCCCTCACCCCAAAACCTAAGCATAGCTAGTGTTCTCAGACTTCCGTCCTCACTCTCCTGGACCACACGCCCTCCATTTTGGGATTTCCGATGACACAGTGCTGCACTCTGCCTGCCCTCTAGAAGAAAAACGTTGCCCTATGGGTCTACCCAGAAACCTCAAATGAGGATAAACCTGCATGCCACTCAACTGTACACCAATTATATAGTCCAGCCTGTGCACTAAATCCCTGTCTGAAACAACCTGAGGCCTGAATTCCCAACCGACACCCAGACAGCTTGCCGTACACTGAGAACATCTGAACCGCCATGGCCTTAGGTTGCCATCTCTTTCCAACCTGGTTTTCAGGCTACAGAAACCTAGACCTTATCTCTACTCAATTCCCATGGGTGAACATGATGCAGAAATCATAACTCCTCCTTCCCTCTCGCCAGAATCTTGTGGTTGGCATCTTATCCAAAGTTCAGTGTAGGACCCCTGTAGGGCCTACAGGAGTAGTAGTAGGGCCCCTGAGGGTAGTGTAGGGTCCCTGAGGCCCTGCCCATGCTTAAGAGCTGCGGTGGGCACAAACACACATTGGGACCCTCAGTTTGAGCCGTGTCCTCAAGTAAAGCCTCTCAGTGGCTGGACCATGAGCCCGCATATGGGGCCTGCGATGCCCCATGTCACCCAATCTTAACCAGAGGTAGAGACATCTAGTCACCCCTACTCAGGGCTCTGCTCTGGAATCCCTCTTTGGTGTGTCATTTGAGGTAAGTAAACACAGAAAGGATTCCTCCCACCCACAGAATGACCCCAATCAATTGGGATCAGGCCATCCCCAGAGAGAAAGACTCCTCCATGGCCCATGAGGCCAGCCCGACATTCCACGGCCACTATTGACACAAAATCCAGAGACATAAGCCTCACCCTTAGGTCATAGCCCCAAAAAATTCTCCTCATAGTCTGTAGATCGGGCCCTGCCATACCTACGTCCCCAAACCTAAGCCGAGTTTGTGTTTTCAGACTTCTATCCTGACATCCCTGTCCCACACAGCCTCCAGGCTGAGGGCCCTGGAGCCACACCTCAGGACTGTGCCTGCCCTCTCCAAGGAAATTCTTCCCATTCCATTGGCCACAACCCTACAGATTAGGAGAAACCTCCAAAGTCCCAGAGGCCATTCCAATAGTGTAGGCCGCTCAGTACAAAGAGGGGTGATCTGTCACAAGCTGAGCAACGACCTCAACTCACCCGCAGACAGATATCCCAAGAGAAAGGTATTAAACTGGACAGGCCCCTAGAACATAATTGCTTCCATTGCCTTTGATTCTAAGCATCTCTCCTCAGAGGCCTGTTTTCCAATACCAGCATATGGGGGATTCCAGAGATACCAATCAGAACAAATCTTGTCTCCACATGGGAAACTTATCCTTTGGAGCTCTGTAAAAACCTCCAGTTAGGAGAAAGCTTCAGGTAACCGGAGCCACCGCCCTATTCCAAGGTCTCCATGGACACAAACCCGCATTATGACCATTCGGCAGGAGAGTACATTTCAACTCAGCCCCGTTGATTACTCCCCCAGAGCCAGAATATCAAACCTGCCTTGTCGCTAGGAGTAAACTGGAATGCAAAGCAGACTCTTTTGGCATCCATCGTTCCATATGGGATGTCCTGGGAGCCTTCCAACAGGTCTTGACTGTCCTGCAGAAGGAATCCTTGCAGATTGGAGCATCTCACAACTCCTATCGTGGGAAAACCTACATGGCCTCATGAGAGGCTCCCCTTTATAAAGGGGCCATCATGGACAGAAACTGCCACCTGAGCCAAATTCTGATCCATTGCTTTGGTTTCTATGTATCTCTCCTCAGAGGCCTGGTTTCCAATATCAGAATATGGGGGTTTCCTAAGGAAACAATCAGAACAAATCTCATCTCCACATGAGAAACTTGCTCTTTGGAGCTGTGTCAATACCTCAGGTTAGGAGGATCCTTCAGGGCGCTGGCACCATAGCCCAATTCCAAGGTCTCCAAGGACACAACTTACATTATGATCCATCCTCAGGAGAGTCCATTTCAAATCAGCCCCCTCGGCTGCTCACCCAGAGCCAGCAGATCAAACCTGCCTTGTCACTAGGAGACAGTTGGAATGCGAGGTGGGCTGCCCAGGCATCCATCCTTAGAACCCTGCTCTGGAGAATTTCTTTATGGGACGTCTTGAATCCAACCAACCTGTCCTGAATGTCTCGCAGAATGAATCCTTGTGGTTTGAAGCATCACACAATCCCACTGTGAGAAAACCTCCATTTCCTCATGATGCCCCACACCTTCGTAAATGGGCCATCATGGACAGAAAACTCCATCCTAAGCCAAAGTCTGATCCGCGCCCTGAATTCAGAAGCACGAGATCTCGATTCAGCACTTGAGAGTGTGCCTGCTGTGCCCTCGCCCCGAAACCTAAGCCTAACTTGTGTTCTCAGACTTCCGTCTTCACAATCCTGGCCTCACCCCACCAGTTTGGCAATTCTGGAGACACAATGCAGCACTCTGCCTGCCCTCCAGAAGAAAAATGTTGCCTTATAGGGCTAACCAGAAATGCCAAATGAGTAACAACCTGCATGCCACTCGACCATACCCCAATTATACAATCTAACCTGTGCACTAAAGCCCTGTCTGACACAGCCTGAAGGCAGACCTCCAGTCCAACACCCAGACAGCTGGCCGTACACTGAGCATATCAAACCCACAATGGCTTTCGGCCATCATCTCTACCCAAACTCAGTTTTCACCTTCTGAACCTAGACCTTATCTCCACTCACTGCTCAGGAGTGAACGTGATACAAGAATCAGATCTTCTCCATCGCCATGGCAAGAAACCTTGTGGTTGGCATGTGGTCCAACTTTCATTGTAGTAGAAAGCAGCATGGACTATGAGGCCCCACCTATCCCTGAGGGCTACAATTTGCACAAACACACATTGTGACCCTCAGCGTGAGCCCTATCCTCATGTAAAGCCTATTAGTGACTGGAACAACAGCCCACATATGGGGCTTGCCAAGCCCCTAGTCCCACAATCTCAACCAGATTTAGAGATGTCTAGTCACCCCTACTCAGGGCACTGCCCTGGAATCCCTCTTTGGTGGGACACCTGAGGTAAAAAAAAAAAAAAAAAAATACAGAAAGGACTCTTCCCATCCACAGAATGATCCCAACCACTTGGGATCAGGCCAAATCACCAGAGAAAGACTTGTCCATGGCCCTTGACGACACCCCGACATTCCACGGCCACCGTAGGCACAAAATCCAGAGACAAAAGCCTGAGCAAACGCCACATACTCGCCCTTTGTTCATAGCCCGGAAAATTCTCACGGTCTGTAGATCGAGCCTTCATACATACATCCTCAAACCTAAGCTGAGTTTGTGTTTTCAGACTTCTGTCCCCACAGTCCTGGCCCACACACCATCCAAGCTGGGGCCCCTGGAGCCACACCTGATGACTGTGGCTTCCTTCTCCAGAGGAATTCTGCCATTTCCATTGGCCACAACCCTATAGATTAGGAGAAACCTCCAAACTCCCCGAGGCCATCCCAATAGTGTTGGCTGCCCGGGACAAACAGGGATGATCTTTCACAAGTTAGGAAACTACCTCCACTGAGACCCAGAGACTGATATCCCCATAGAATAAGATTGAACTGGACAGGCACTTAGGCCCTAATCAGATCCATTGCTTTTGTTTCCAGGCATCTCTCCTCAGAGGCCTGGTTACCAATACCAGCATATGGGGGATTACTGAGGCACTCATAGAAAATCTCGTCTCCCCATAGGAAATGTACTCTTTGGAGCTCTATAAAAACCTCTGTTTAGGAGAATCTTTCAGGGCCCCGGATCAAGCGCCCCATTCCAAGGTCTCCATGGACTTAAACCCACATTATGATCTATCCTCGGTAGAGTCCATGTCAACTCATCCCCCTTGGTTTCTCCCCCAGGGCCTGCAGATCAAACCTGCCTTGTTGCTAGGAGACAACTAGAATGGGAGGCGGGCTGCCCAGGCATCCATCCTTAGAACCCTACTCTGGAGTCTTTCCATATGGGACATCCTAGAGCCATCCAACAGGTCTCAAGTGTCCCACAGAAGGAATCTTTGCAGTCTGGTGCATCTCACAACTCCCATTGTGGGAAAATCTTCATGGCCTCTTGAGACGCTCCACTTTATAAAGGGGCCATCATGGACAGAAACTCCAACCTGAGCAAACGTCTGATATTCGCCCTGGCTTCAGGTGCATGAGATCTTGATTCAGGTCTGCAGAGTGTGCCTTCTGTGCCATCACCCCAAAAACTAAGCCTAGCTTGTGTTCTCAGACTACCGTCCTCACACCCCTGGCCCCAAAGCCCTACAATTTGGCAATACTGGGGCCACAATGCAGCACTCTGCCCCTGCCCTCCAGAAGAAAAACGTTGCCTTATGGAGCTACCTAGAAACCCGAATGAGGATCAACTGAACGCCACTCGACTGCACCCAAAATATACAGTCTACCCTGTCTAATGCCCTGTCTGACACAGCATGAGCCCACACCTCCAGACCTACGCTCAACAGCTAGCCACACACTGAGCTCATTGTACCCATCAGGTCCTTAGGTCTTCATCTCTTCCCAACCTCGGTTTTCGGGTTTCAGAACCTAGACCTAAACTCCAATCACTGTCCAGGGGTGAACGTGATGCAGAAATCACAACTCTTCCTTCGCCATGGCCGGAAACCTTGTGGTTGGCATATTCTCCAACGTTCAGTGTAGGAGAATCCAGCGTGGCCCATGAGGCCCTTCCCATGCTTGAGGGCCTTGTTGGGCACAAATAGGCATTGTGACCCTCAGCATGAGCCCTGTCCTCAAGGAAGACCTCTCAGTGTCTGAATCAAGAGCCCACATATTGGACTTGCCATGCCCCTAGGCCCCCAAACTTAAACAGAGGTGGGGTTATCCAGTTGTCCCTACCAAGGACTCTGCTCGGGAATCCCTCTTTTATTGGCACACATGAGGTACATAAAATAAAATAAAAAAACAGAAAGGACACGTCCCATCCCACAGAATGTACCCAAACTCTTGGGATTGGGTCAAATCCTCAGAGAAGAAAAGCCGTCCACAACCCATGAGGCCACGCCAGCATTCGACCCACATTGTTGACACAAATCCAGAGACAAAACCTGAGCAAGCACCTCAAACTCACCCTTTTTCATATCCCGAAGTGTTATCACGGTCTGTAGATTGGGCATGGCATACCTATGTCCCCAATCCTAAGGGGAATTTGTGTTTTCAGACTTCTGTCCCCACAGGCCTGACCCACACAACCTCCAGGCTGGGCCCCTAGAGCCAAACTGAGAACTGTTCCTGCCCCCCCATGGGATTTCTGCCCATTCCATTGGCCACAACCCTATAGATTAGGAGAAACTCCAAAATCCGGAGGCCATTCCCAATATTATAGGCTGCCTAGGACAAACAGGGGCGATCTGACACAAGCCGAGCAACTACCTCCCCTCAGATCCATAGACAAGTATCCCCAGGAAAGAGATTGAACTGGACAGGCACCTAGGCCCTAATCATATCCATTGCTTTTGTTTCCAGGCATCTCTCCTCAGAGGCCTGGTTTCCAATACCAGCATATGGGAGATTCCTTAGGCACTCATCAAAACAATTCTCTTCTCTACATAGGAAACGTAATCTTTAAGCTCCATCAAAACCTCTGGTTATGAACATCCCTCAAGGCCACGGATCAAGCACCCCATTCCAAGGTCTCCATGGACACAAATGCACATTATGACCCATCCTCAACTCACCCATTTCAACACACACCCGCCTCGGTTACTCCCCTAGATCCAGCAGATCGAACTTGCCTTGGCGCTATGAGACACCTGGAATGGGAGGCAGGCTGCCCAGGCATCCATCCTTAGAACCCTGCTCTGGATAACTTCCTTATGGGATGTCCTGGAGCCATCCAGCAGGTCTCGACTGTCCCACGGAAGGAATCATTGCGGTTTGGAGCATCTCACAATTCCCATCGTGGGAAAACCTCCATGGCCTCGTGACACCCTCCCCTTCATGAAGGGGCCGTCATGGACAGAAACACCAACCTGAGCCAACGTCTGATCCTAGCTCTGTCTTCAGGTACACGGGATCTCGAATCATCTCTGCAGAGGGTTCCTGCCGTCCCCTCACCCCGAAATCTAAGTCTGGCTTGTGTTCTCAGAATTTTTTTCCTCACACTCCTGGCCCACAAGCCTTCCAGTTTGGGAATTCTGGAGCCACTATGTGGCACTGTGTCTTCCTTCCAGAAGAAAAACGTTGCCCTCTGGGGCTACCCAGTAACCACAAATGAGTACCAACCTGCACGAAACTCGACTGCACCCCAATGATACAGTCTAGCCTGGGCACTAATTCCCTGTCTGCCACAGCCTGAGCCTGCACCTCCCAACCCACACTCAACAGCTGGCCGAACACTGAGCACATCAGTCACACCATGGCCTTAGGTCTTCATCTCTTCCCAACCTCAGTTTCCAGGCTTCAGAACCTAGACCTTAAATCCAATCACAGTCCAGGAGTGAAAGTGTTGCAGAAATTAGAACTCCTTCTTCCCCATGGCCAGAAAACTTGTGGTTGCCACATTGTGCAACATTCAGTGTAGGAGACCAGCATGGTACATTAGGCCACGCCCTGACTTGAGGGGCTCCTTGGGCACAAAAACACATTGTGAAACTCAATGTGAGCCCTATGCTCAAGGAAGGCCTCTCAGTGTCTGCACCAAGAGCCCACATATGGGGCTTGCCATGTTCTTAGGTCCCAATGTTAACCAGAGTTCTGGTTGTCCAGTCGCCCCTCCCCAGGACTCTCCTGTGGAATCCCTCTTTTGGTGGTCCACCTGAGGTAAAAAAAAAACAAAAAAAAACAAACAAACAAACAAAAAAAACCAGAAAGGCCTCCTCCCTTCCCACAGAATGACCCCAAACTCGTGGGATTGGGTCAAATCCCCAGAAAGGGAGCCTCATCGATGGCCCATGAGGACACCTGGACATTCCATGGCAATCGGTGACACATATCCAGAAAAAAATAAGCATGAGCAAGCACCTCACTTTCGCCCTTTGTTCATATCCCGAAGAGTTCTCCTCACGGTCTATATATCGGGCCGGTCATACCTACAGACCCAAACCTAAGTGGAATTTTTGTTTTCAGACTTTTGTCCAAATAGCCCTGGACCACACACGCTCCACACTTGGGTCCCTGGAGCCACACCTCATGACTGTGCTTCCCTTTCAAGAGAATTCTTCCCATTCCATTGGCCACAACCTTGCAAATTACGAAAAACCTCCAAAGTTACCGAGGCCATCCCAATAGTGTAGGCCGCTCAGGACAAACAGGTGTGATCTCAAACCAGCTGAGCAACTACTCCACTCACTCAGACAAAAGATGTCCCCAGAGAAGAATATTGAACCGGACAGGCCCCTAGGCCCTAATCAGATCCATTGCTTTGGTTTCCAGGCATCTCTCCTCAGAGGCCTCATTTCCAATACCAGCAAATGGTGGTTTCCTGAGGCACCAATAAGAACAAATCTCGTCTCCCCATGGAAAACTTGCTAATTGGAGCTTTGTTATCACCTCTGGTTAGGAGAATCCTTCAGGGCCCTGGTGCCACTGCCCCATACCAAGGTCTCAATGGACTCAAACCAACATTAAGACCATCCTCAGGAAAGTCCATTTCAACTCATTTATGACCATCCTCAGGAAAGTCCATTCCAACTCAGCCCCCTATGATGCTACCCCAAGCCAGCAGATCAAATGTTTCTTGTTGCTAGGAGACATTTGGAATTGAGGCTGTCTGCCCAGGCATCCATACTTAGAACCATTTTCTGGAAAAATACCTTAGGAGACGTCCTGGAGCCATCCAACAAATCTTAATTGTCCCACAGAAGGAATCCTTGCGGTTTGGAGCATCTCACAACTCTAATAGTGGGAAAACACCCATGGCCTCATAATGCCCCCCCCTTCATGAAGGGGCCAACATGGACAGAAACTCCAACCTGAGCCAAAGTCTGATCCTCGACCTGACTTCAGACTCATGAGATCTCAATTCAGCTCTGCAGAGTGTGCCTGCCATGTCCATTCCCCGAAACCTAAGCCTAGCTTGTGTTCTCAGACTTCCGTCCTCACTCTCCTGGCCCACAAGCCCTCCAGTTTGGGAATTCCGAAGCCACATTGCAGCACTCTGCCTGCCCTCCAGAAGAAAAACTTTGCCCTATGCTGCTAATAAGAAACCCCAAATGATTATCTAATGCATGCCACTCGACTGTAAAGCAATTATACAACCTACCCTGAATATGGATGCCCTGTCTGGCACAGCCTGAGACAAGACATCCCAAACGACACCTAGACAGCTGGCTCCAACCTGGACACAAGGGACCCGCTATGGCTGTAGTTCGTCATCACTTCCCAACCTCGGTTTGCAGGCTTCAGAATATAGACCTTATCTCCAATCACTGCCCAGGGGTGAACGTGATGCAGAAATTAGAATTCCTCCTTCCCGATGGCCAGAAACCTTGTGGTTGGCATGTTGTCCAACATTCAATGTGGGAAAACCTGCATTGTCGGAAAGGCCACGCCAGTGCTTGAGGGCCGCCTAGGGCACAGACATGCATTGTGACCTGTAGCGTGAGTCCCGTATTAAAGTAACGCCTCTCAGTGGCTGGACCAAGATCCTGCATATGGGGCTTGTCATATCCATAGTCCCCCAGGCTTAACCAGAGAGCTAGTATTCCAGTAGTCAATACCCACTGCTATGCTCCAGAATCCCTCTACTGGGGGGACACATGAAGCAGAAAACAGGACTCTTCCCTTCCCACAGAATGACCCCAAACTCTTGGGGGCTGGACAAACTACCAGAGAGGGAGACTTCTACGACCCATGAGGCAACTCCTACATTAAACGGCCATTGTGGACAAAATATCCAGAGACAAAAGACTGAGCGACTGCCTCCCTCTCACCCTTCTTTCATATCCAGAGGAGCTCCCCTCACGGACTGTAGATCAGGCCTGCCATAACCTCGGCCCCAAACCTGAGCTGAGTTTGGGTTTTTGGATGTCTGTCTGCACAGCCGTGGCCCACACCGCCTCCAGGCTGGGGTCTCTGGAGCCACACCACAGAACTGTGCCTGCTTTCTCCTAAGAAACTGCCCGTTCCATTGGCCACAACTCTACAAAATAGTAGAAACCTCAAGGTCCCCAAGGACATCCCACTACCGCAAGCCGCACTGGACAAACAGGGGCATTATGACACCAGCTGAGCAACAACTACCTCCATGCAGACACACAGACTGTTTTCCGCAGAGACAGAAGATTGAACCAGACAGGCCCCTAGGCCCTATTATGAACTCTTGCTTTGGTGTCCAGGTATCACTCCTCAGAGGCCTGGGTTCGTAGACCAGCATATGGGGCTATCCTGAGGCACCAGACAGAACACCTCTCATCTCCACATGGAAAGCTTCCTTGTTGGAGTTGTGTCAAACCCTTCGGGTTGGAGAATCCTGCAGAGTCCCTTAGCTACTGCCACATTCCAAGGTCTCCATGGCCACCAACCCACATTATGACTCATCCTCAGGAAAGTCCATTTAAACTCAGCCTTCTGGGTAGCTCACCCAAGAGCCCGCAGATTGAGCGTGCCTTGTCTCGACCAGGCAATGGGAAGGTGAGTTGGCGTTTCTCGGCATCCATGCTTAGGCCCCTGCTCTCGAGTCTTTCTGTATGGGGCATCCTGGAACCATCCAATAGTACTCGACTGTCCTGAAGAAGGAAACTTTGAAGTTTGGAGCAGCTCACAACTCCCAGCGTAGGGAAACCTCCCTGGCGTCATGACGCCCCCACCCCCTTCAGGAAGGGGCCGTCATGGACACAACTCCAGCTTGAGGCAACATCTGATACTCGCCCTGACCTCAGATGCAGGAGATCTCGATTCAGCCTCTGCACAGTGGGCCCAGACCTCGTGCTACCTTGTGTTTTCAGACTTCCTTCCTCACACTCCTGGCAAACATGTCCTCAAGACTTGGAATTCTGGAACCAAAATGCAGCCCTATGCTGGCCCTCCAGAAGAAAAACGTTGCTCTATGGGGATCTCCATAAACCCCAAATGAGGATCAACCTGCTCGGTTCTCGACCTCACCCCAATTGGATTGTTCGGGTTGTCCATTCATCCCTCCCCAGAGCTCTGCTTTGGAATCCCTCTTTTGGTGGGACACCTGAGGTAACAAAACTAAAAGGACTCCTCCCATCCTTCAGATTGACCCCAAACAATTGAGATTGGACCAAATTCACAGAGAGGAAGTCTCGTCCATGGCCCATGAGGCCTCCCCGAGATTCCACAGCCATCGTTGACAACAAATCCAGAGACAAAAGTCTGAGCAAGCGCCTCACACTCGCTCTTTTGTCGTATCCCGAAGAGTTCTCCTCACGGTCTGTAGATCGGGCCTGCCATACCTACTTCCCAAACCTAAGCCGAGTTTGTGTTTTCAGACTTCTGTCCCCACATTCCTGGCCCACAGACCCTTCAGGCTGGGGCCCCTGGAGCCACACATCAGGACTGTGCCTGTCCATACCACGGGAATTCTGCCCATTTCATTGTCCACAATCGTACAAATTAGGAAAAACCTCCAGAGTCCCCAAAGACATCCCAATAAGGTAGGGCGCCCAGGACAAACAAGGGTCATCTGAAATCAGCTGAGCATCTTCCTCTACTCAGCGTAGATGGATGTCCCCAGAGAAGAAGATTGAATCAGACAGGCCCCTAGGCCTGAATCAGATTCATTGCTTTCGGTTACAGGTATCTCTCCTCAGAGGCCTGGTTTCCAATATTAGCATATGTGGATATCATGAGGCAGCAATCAGAACAAATCTCTTCTCCACATGGGAAAATCATCCTTTAAAGATGTCTCAAAACCTCCAGTTAGGAGAATCCTTCAGGGCCTGTGTTCCACTGCCCCATTACAAGGTCTCCATAGACACAAAACACATTAGGACCCATCCACAGGAGAGTCCATTTCAACTGAGCGTATTCGGTTGCTCCACGATATCCAGCAGATCTAACTAGTCTTGATGCTAGGAGACAATTGGAATGTGAGGTGGACTACCCCGCCATCCATCCTTAAAACCCTGCTCGGAATCGTTGGCCTGGAGCCAACCAACAGGTCTCAATTTTCCTGCAGAAGAATCTTTGCAGTTGGGAGCTTCTCAGAACTCCCATTGTGAGAGACCCCCATGGCCACATGATCCCACCCCCTTCATAAAGGGGCCATCAGTGACATAAGGTCCAACCTGAGCGATCGTCTGATCCTCACCCTGACTTCAGATGCACGAGATCTCTGTTCAGGTCTGTATATTGTGCCTGCCATGTCCTCACCCAGAAACCTAAGCCTTGCTTGTGTCTTCATACTTCTGTACACAGACTACTGGCTCACAAGACCTCCAGTTTGGCAATCCAGAACTACAATGCAGCACTCTAGCTGCCCTGCAGAAGAAATATATTGCCCTCTTGGGCTACCTAGAAACCCCAAATGAAGATCAACCTGCACGACACTTGGCTATACCCAAAATATATAGGATGACCTTGGCAATAATGCCCTTTCTGACGCAGCCTGAGCCTGGACCTCCTAGGCACACCCAGACAGCTGGCTACAAACTGAGAACTTCAGACCCCCAATGGCCTTATGTCGTTATCCCTTCCCAACCTCAGTTTTCAGGCTTCAGAACCTAGACCTTATCTCCAATCACTGCCCAGGTTTGAAAATTATGCAGAAATCACAACTCCTTCCCGATGGCAGGAAAACTTGTGGTTGGCTTGTTGTCCAACGATCAGTGTAGTGGAAACCAGTGTGTCCCGTGAGGCCACGCCATTGCTCGCGGTCCAGATAGGTAGCAAACACACATTGTGACCCTCAGCCCTAGCCCAGTCCTCAAGTAAGGCCTCTCAGTGGCTGGATGAAGAGAAATCATATTGGGCTTGCCATGCCCCTAGGCCCCAATTTTTAACCATAGTTCGTGTTGTCCCTTCACTCTTCCCCAGGGCTCTGCTTTGGAATTCCTCTTTTGGTGGGACACCTGATGTAACAACCCTGAAAGGAGTCGTCCATCCAACAGATTCACGAAAAACAATTGGGATTGGCCAAATCAACAGAGAGCAAGATTCGTCCATGGCCCATGAGGCCTCCTCGACATTCCACGGCCATCGCTGATACAAAAACCAGAGACAAAAGCCTGAGCAAGCGCCTCAGACTCGCACTATCTTCATATCCTGAAGATGTCTTCTCATGGTTTGTAGTTTGGGCCTGCCATACCTACGTCCCCAAACAAAAGCTGAGTTTGTGTTTTCAGACTTCTGTCCTCAAAGTCCTGGGCCACATACCCTCCAGGCTGGGGACCCTGGAGCCACACATTAGGACTGTGACTACCCAATCCATGGGAATTCTGCCCATTCCATTGTCCAAAATCGTACAAGTTAGGAGAACCCTCAAAAGTCCCTGAGGCCATCCCAATAGTATATAGGTCGCCCGGGACAAAAAAGATCAGTCTGACACCAGCTGAGCATCTACTTCCACTCATACCCTAGATGGATGTCCCCAGAGAAGAAGATTGAACCAGACAGGACCCTAGGCCAAAATCGGATCCATTGCTTTGGTTTAAAGGCATGTCTCCTCAAAATCCTGGATTCCAATACCAGCATTGTGGTTTTCCTGAGGCACCCATCAGAACAAATCTCGTCTCCACAAAAAAACTTGTGCATGGGAGCTATGTCAAAAGCTTAGGAGAATACTTCAGGGTCCCGGTGCCACCGCCCCATTCCAAGGCCCTCATGGACACAAACACACATTAGACCCATCCTCAGGAAAGTCCATTTCAACTCAGCCACCCCCGGTTGCTCCCGCAGAGCCGTCAGATCCTAACTGTCTTGTCGCTAGGAGACAATTGGAATGCGAGGCGGTCTTCCCAGGCATCCATCCTCGAACGTTGGTCTGGACTCATCCATATGGGATGTCCTGGAGCTGTCCAACAGGTCTCAATTGTCCCGCAGAAGGAATCGTAGGAGGGCGCATCCCACCACTCCCACCGTGGGAAAACCTCCACGGCCTCGAGATTCGGCTCCCTTCATGAAGGGGCCGTCATGAACAGAAAATCCAAGCTGAGCCAACGTCTGATCCTCGCTCTGACTTAAGATACATGAGATATTGCTTCAGATCTTCAGGGGGTACATGCCGTGCCCTCGCCCTGAATCCCAAGTCTAGATGTCCCTAGGACCCAATTTTAACCAGATTTCTGGTTGTCCAATTGCCTCTCCCCAGGGCTCTACTCTGGAATCCCTCATTTGGAGGGACGCCTGAGTTTGAAGAACAAAACAATACAACAACAACAACAACAAAAAACGGACTTATTCCGTCCCACAGACTGACCCCAAACTCTTTGGATTGGGCCAAACCCCAAGGGAGTAAGACTCGTCTATTTCCCATGAAGTCATACGGAAATTTCATGACCATGAATGGCTTGAAATCCAGAGATAAATACTTGAGCAAGATCCTCACACTCGCCCTTTTTTCATATCCCGAAGAGTTCTCCTCATGGTCTGTAGATCAGTCCTGCCATACCTATGACCCGAAACATAAGCCGAGTTTCTGTTTTCAGACAACTGTCCCAACAGCTCTGGCATACACACCCTACAGGCTCAGGCCCCTGAGGCCAAACCTGAGAACTGTGCTTGCCCTCTCCAAGGGAATTGTATGTGCCCATTCAATGGCCACAACCCTACTAAGAGGATAAATCTCCAAAATTCCTGAGGCCATCCAAATAGTTGTGGCTTCCCAACAAACAGGGGCAATCTGAGCCCATCTGAGCATCTACCTGCACTCAGACCCGTAGACTGATATCCCCAGAGGTAATAAGGAACGAACAGGCCCCTAGGCACCTATCGGAACCATTACTTTGGTGTCGAGGCATCTCTCCTCAGAGGCCTGGATTTCAATAAACAGCATATGGCTGTTTCTTGACTCACCCATCAGAACAAATCTCATCTACACATGGGAAACTTGCTTGATGGAGCTGTGTGAAAGCCTCTCTTTAGGAGAACCCTTCAGGGCCCCAGTGCCACCGCTTCATTCCAAGGTCTCCATAGACACAAAATCAAATTAGGTCACATCCACGGGAGAGTCCATTTCAACTCAGGCTCCTCGGTTGCTACCCCAGATCCAGCAGATCTGACCTGTCTTGTTGATTGGAGACAATTGGAATGCGAGGTGGGCTACCCAGCCATCCATCCTTAGAACTCTGCTCGGAATCTTTGTCCTGGAGCCAACCAACTGGTCTCAATTGTTCTGCAGAAGAATCTTTGCAGTTGGGAGCTTCTCACAACTCCCATCGTGGGAAAACCCCCATGGCCTCGTGATCCACCCCCCTTTCAAAAAGGGGCCATCAGGGACAGAATGTCCAACCTGAGCGATCGTCTGATCCTCGCCCTGACTTCAGATGCACGAGATCTCGATTCAGGTCTGTAGATTGTGCCTGCCATATCCTCACCCAGAAACCGGGGCCCAGCTTGGGTTCTAAGACCTCAGTCCTCAGACTCCTGGCACACAAGCCCTCCAGTTTGGCAATCCAGAACTACAATGCAGCACTCTGCCTGCCCTCCAGAAGAAAAACATTGCCCTCTGGGGCTACCCAGAAACCCCCAATGAGGATCAACCTGCACGGCATTCGGCTGTATAGGCTGACATGGGCACTAATGCCCTTTCTGACACAGCCTGAGCGTGGACCTCCTGGCCCCACCCAGACAGCTGGCCACACACTGAGCACATCGGACCCACCATGGCCTTAGGTTGTCATTTCTTCTCAACCTCGGTTTTCAGGCTTCAGAACCTGGACCTTATCTCCAATCACTACCCGGGTTTGAAAATGATGCAGAAATAAGAACTCTTTCCCCATGGCAAGTAACCTTGTGGTTGGCATGTTGTCCAAGTTTCAGTGTAGATGAAACCAGTGTGGCAGATGAGGCCCCGCCCATTCTTGCGGGCCACATTGGTCACAAACACACATTGTGACCCTCAGCCTGAGCCCAGTCCTCAGGTAAGGCCTCTCAGTGGCTGGATGGAGAGACAGCATATTGGGCTTGCCATGCCCCTAGGCCCAATTTTTAACCATAGTTCGGGTTGTCCCTTCACTCTTTCCAGGGCTCTGCTTTGGAATTCCTCTTTTGGTGGGACACCTGAGGTAACAAACATGAAAGGCGTCCTCCCATCCCACACATTGCCGAAAACGATTGGGATCGGGCCAAATCCACAGAGAGCAAGATTCGTCCATGGCCCATGAGGCCTCCCCAACATTCCACGGCCATCGCTGATACAAAATCCAGAGATAAAATCCTGAGGACGCACCTCAGACTCGCTCATTCTTCATATCCTCAAGAGTTCTTCAGATAAGAACCTACACGGCATTCGAATGCACCCAAAATATATAGTCTAACCTGGGCACTAATGCACTGTCTAACAACCTGAGCCCAGACCTCGTGACCCACACCCTGACAGCTGACCGTACACTGAGCACATCAACCCGCCATGGCCTTAGGTCATCATTACTTCCCTACCTCAGTTTTCAGACTTCAGAACCTAGAGCTTATCTCCAATCACTGCCCAGGGGTGACTGTGATGCAGAAATCAGAACTCTTCCTTACCCATGTCTAGAAACCTTGTGGTTGGCATGATGTCAAACGTTCAGTGTAAGAGAAACCAGCATTCACCCTGAGGCCCCGTCGATGCTTGAGTGCGACGAGGGCATAAACACGCATTGTGACCCTCAGCGTGAGTCCTGTCCTCTAGTACGTCCTCTCAGTGGCTGGCCCATTAGATGTCATAATGGGCTGGACATGTACCTAGGCCCCAATTTTAACCAGATTTCTGGTTGTCCATCGCCCCTCCCCAGCGCTCCACTCTGGATTCCCTCATTTGGTGGGACACCTGAGGTTGAAAAACAAAACAAAACAAATCAACAACAACAGAACAAAGGACTTCTTCCATCCCACAGAATGACCCCAAACTCTTTGGACGGGGCCAAACCCCCAGAGAGTAAGACTCGTCCAATTCCCATGAAGTCACCCGGAAATTTCACGACCATGAGTGACACGATATCCAGAGACAAAAAACTTGAGCAAGAGCCTCACAGTCGCCCTTTTTTCATATCCAGAAGAGTTCTCCTCATGGTCTGTAGATCAGTCCTGCCATACCTATGACCCGAAACATAAGCCGAGTTTTGTGTTTTCAGACTACTGTCCAAACAGCCCTGGCCAACACACCCTACAGGCTCAGGCCCCTGAGGCCAAACCTGACGACTGTGCTTGCCCTCTCCAAGGGAATTGTATGTGCCCATTCCAATGGCCACAACCCTACTAAGAGAATCAACATCCAAAGTCACTGAGGCCATCCCAATATTTGTGGCTTCCCAGGACAAACAGGTGCAATCTGGGCCCATCTGAGCACCTACCTGCACTCAGACCCGTAGACTGATGTCCCCAGAGGTAAAAAGTAACGAACAGGCACCTAGGCACCTATCGGATCCATTGGTTTGGATTCCAGGCATCTCTCCTCAGAGGCCTGGATTTCAATAACAGCATATGGCTGTTTCTTGACTCACCCATCAGAACAAATCTCATCTACACATGGGAAACTTGCACGATGGAGCTGTGTGAAAGCCTCTCTTTAGGAGAATCTTCAGGGCCCCAGTGCCACCGCTTCATTCCAAGATCTCCACAGACACAAAATCATATTAGGACACATCCATGGGAGAGTCCATTTAAACTCAGCCTCTTCGGTTGCTCCCCCAGATCAAGCAGATCTAACATGTCTTGTTGCTTGTAGAAAATTGGAATGCGAGGTGGGCTACCCAGGCATCCATCCTTAAAACCATGCTCAGAATTGTTGTCCTGGAGCCATCCAACAGGTCTCAATGGTCCTGCAGAAGAATCTTTGCAGTTGGGAGCTTCTCACAACTCCCATCGTGGGAAAAGCCCCATGGCCTCGTGATCCAACCCCCCTTCAAGAAGGGGCCATCAGGGACAGAATGTCCAACCTGAGCGATCGTCTGATCCTCGCCCTGACTTCAGATGCATGAGATCTCGATTCGGGTCTGTAGATTGTGCCTGCCATATCCTCACCCAGAAACCGAGGACTAGCTTGGGTTCTAAGACCTCAGTCCTCAGACTCTTGGCCCACAAGCCCTCCAGTTTTAGCAATCCAGAACTACAATGCAGCACTCTGCCTGCCCTCCAGAAGAAAATCATTGCCCTCTGGGGCTACCCAGAAACCCCCAATGAGGATCAACCTGCACGGCATTCGGCTGTATAGGCTGACCTGGGAACTAATGCCCTTTCTGACACAGCCTGAGCGTGGACCTCCTGGCCCCACCCAGACAGCTGGCCGCACACTGCGCACATCTGACCCGCCATGGCCTTAGGTCGTCATTTCTTCTCAAACTCGGTTTTCAGGCTTCAGAACCTAGACCTTATCTCCAATCACGGCCCGGGTTTGAATATGATACAGAAATAAGAACTCTTTCCCCATGGCAAGTAACCTTGTGGTTGGCATGTTGTCCAAGTTTCAGTGTAGATGAAACCAGTGTGGCTGATGAGGCCCCGCCCATTCTTGCGGGCCACATTGGTCACAAACACACATTGTGACCCTCAGCCTGAGCCCAGTCCTCAGGTAAGGCCTCTCAGTGGCTGGATGGAGAGACAGCATATTGGGGCTTGCCATGCCCCTAGGCCCAATTTTTAACCATAGTTCGGGTTGTCCCTTCAGTCTTCCCCAGGGCTCTGCTTTGGAATTCCTCTTTTGGTGGGACACCTGAGGTATCAAACATGAAAGGCGTCCTCCCATCCCAAGGATTGCTGAAAAACAATTGGGATCGGGCCAAATCCACAGAGAGCAAGATTCGTCCATGGCCCATGAGGCCACCCCCAACATTCCACGGCCATCGCTGATACAAAATCCAGAGATAAAAGCCTGAGCACGCGCCTCAGACTCGATCATTCTTCATATCCTGAAGAGTTCTTCAGATAAGAACCTACACGGCACTCGAAAGCACCAAAAATATATAGTCTAACCTGGGCACTAATGCTCTGTCTGACAACCTGAGGCCGGACCTCGTGACCAACACCCAGACAGCTGACCGCACACTGAGCACATCAGACTCGCCATAGCCTTATGTCATCATCTCTTCCCTACCTCAGTTTTCATGCTTCAGAACCTAGACCTTATCTCCAATCACTGCCCAGGGGTGACTGTGATGCAGAAATCAGAACTCTTCCTTACCCATGTCAAGAAACCTTGTGGTTGGCATGATGTCAAACGTTCAGTGTAAGAGAAACCAGCCTTCACCCCGAGGCCCCGCCCATTCTTTAGTGCGACGAGGGCATAAACAACGCATTGTGACCCTCAGCGTGAGTCCTGTCCTCTAGTACGTCCTCTCAGTGGCTGGACCATTAGATGTCATAATGGGCTTGACATGTCCCTAGGCCCCAATTTTTAACCAGATTTCTGGTTGTCCAGTCGCCCCTCCCCAGGGCTCTACTCTGGAATCCCTCATTTGCTGGGACACCTGAGGTTCAAAAACAAAACAAAAACAAATCAACAACAACAGAACAAGGGATTTCTTCCTTCCCACAGAATGACCCCCAAACTCTTTGGACGGGGTCAAAGCCCAGAGAGTAAGACTCGTCCATTTCCAATGAAGTCACCCGGAAATTTCACGACCATGAGTGACACGATATCCAGAGACAAAAACTTGAGCAAGAGCCTCACAGTCGCCCTTTTTTTCATATCCCGAAGAGTTCTCCTCATGGTCTGTAGATCAGTCCTGCCATAATTATGACCCGAAACATAAGCCGAGTTTGTGTTTTCAGACAACTGTCCAAACAGCCTTGGCCTACACACCCTACAGGCTCAGGCCCCAGGAGCCAAAACCTGACGACTGTGTTTGCCCTCTCCAAGGAAATTGTATGTGCCCATTCCAATGGCCACAACCCTACTAATAGGATAAACCTCCAAAGTCCCTGAGGCCATCCCAATATTGTGGCTTCCCAGGACAAACAGGGACAATCTGGGGCCCATCTGAGCACCTACTCGCACTCAGACCCGTAGACCTGATGTCCCCAGAGGTAAAAAGGAACGAAACAGGCCCTAGGCACCTATCGGATCCATTGCTTTGGTTTCCAGGCATCTCTCCTCAGAGGCCTGGATTTTCAAAACAGCATATGGCTGTGTTATCTTGATCACCCATCAGAACAAATCTCATCTACACATGGGAAACTTGCACGATGGAGCTGTGAGAACCCTTCAGGGCCCTGTGCCACCGCTTCATTCCAAGGTCTCCATAGACACAAAATCATATTAGGACACATCCACGGAGAGGAGAGTCCATGTTTCAAACTCAGCCTCTTCGGTTGCCTCCACCAGATCCAGCAGATCTAACCTGTCTTGTTGCCTGGAGACAATGGAATGCGAGGTGGGATACCCAGCCATCCATACTTAGAACCCTGCTCTCGGAAGTCGTTGTCCTGGAGCCAACAAACAGGTCTCAATT